>NC_050581.1:114297537-114460037 GCF_011100635.1 Trichosurus vulpecula
TCCCTCCCCCTCCTTCTTCCTCTGTAACAATGATAATCAATTTATTTCTCTCTTCAATTTACTTCCTCCTTTTCCCCTTTCTTAACTCAAGACAGTCTGTGTAATTTTCTTGTTAATCAAAAAAAAGTGCTTTTAATTTATTATCCCATTATGATCATCACATTAAAATAGTTGTTGATCAAACCAACACTGGTGTTGTTTTGTTGTCATCTATAGAAACCAGTTTGGCATGAGTACCTCTATTTTAAAACTATTTTTTCAAGAGTCTTGAAGTAAGAAAGAATGTATTCCAGTAAACCGCTCCCCCCAACCAACTTACTTTCTCTTTAACCTTAAGTATTTTCCTGCGTCTAGGAAACTGTCCAGCTGTTAAAGCCAGCCTAATCTAAGTGACCATTAGGTAACCCTTAAGTTCATGCCCTAGCCTCACTGTCTCTGCTTTATGACAGGATGTCTCAATTTAGACATTGTGGAAAAGTCTGGACCTAACAGATACCCTGACCCCTCTCGAATATAATTTTCTTCCCCTATTCACTGATGTACATAATATACTTTAATCCTTTAAAGGATAGGAGTCACTTCCTAAAGAAGCAGCAATCTCCCCAGCCTGTGTGTTTGCTTGTTTTTTAAATAAAATCTTTGAGCAAATTTTGCTTGCTAAAACAATGAAAGTGACTTTTATTCTATGACTCACACTACGGTGAACATTGCATAGGTATTGTAATCTTGTTGTTCTCATGTTATCTTTCTTTAGAATTTAGATTATTAAGCACTAGCTATTCACAGTTTTTGAGTTTGAATTCCTCATGCATGTGCTGGTTTCTTGATGTTTCATATATTCATGTTTCCACTTCAGGTATTATTGTTGGCTCTTAACTAATACCAAGTTTTGTCTTAAAACATATGGTCAGTTTTGCTGGGTAGCTGATTTTGGAATTAAATTAAATTTCTCTTGATTTGTGTTATATCATATTCTAATTGTTTCTATTATTCCTTGGCTTGGGCAAAAATCCTGAACAGTTAGAATTGACATGCTTTTACATGTGACATGTTTCTTGGCTGTCTAAAAAATCATCTTGTCATTGTAGCCTTGGAGTTTGATGCAGATGTGCCTCTGTGAATAGATCCCTTTTCGATGTTCTGTGAATTCTATCAATTTGTAATCTGTTATTTCATTTCAGTATTTCTGGGAATTTTTTTTGTACAACTTCCTAAAGTATGGTGATGAGACTTCTTTCTTTGAATTTTTCTTGGAGCCAAATAGACTATTTCTCCAAGCACCGCCTTCCAGATCATTTTATTTTAAAAAGAGCCTTACAGTATTTTCAAATGATGGTAATTTTTGAGCTTGTTTTTCTGTTCCATTTTTTTCTATCACTTTGTTCCCCAACCAACAATTCTATTTTTCAGTGAATCCATAATTTTCTGCATATTCTTTTTGGATATTCTCAAGTGGTTGCATTCTCTCGTGATCTTGCTTTGTTCTTTGTTCATTTGTTTCATTTGTTCATTTATTTATTTCATTTCCTGTTTTTATTATCTGCATTGATGTCCCTCATGAGAGGTCCCATTTCATTTCTGGTGCCCCCGATGTTCATTCATGTTATGTTCCTTCTGGACTCTTTGCTTTAGTTCTTTTTATTCCAATTATTAATTCATTGTGTCAGATTTTTCTTTTGTTTGCTTGTGTCTTTGGTTTTTTTTCCTTTTTCTGGGAAACATTTTTTGGTAGGGGGGTCAAGTTGAGGGAAGTCTTTATGGAAGCTTGTTTCTTCTTCTTTTAAAAGAAAAGGGGACATTCACATTACTTTTTATGGGAATATAGGGGAACTGGGCTCTCTTAAAACTTTTCCCTCTGTTGTCTTTCTAAAAACACCCCTAAGGAGTGGTTATGAAACCTGCACTTAACAGGAAATTTACTAACTACTGAGGAAGTCCATTACGCTTTTGGATGGTTCTAAGGAAAGCCTTCTTTAGATTAGACTAAAATAGGACTTCTTGTAACACCCTTCTTATATATTACCAACTGTTTCTAGTTCTCTCCTTTGGGGCCAAATCTAATCTTCTTTCACATGGTAAATTTTCAGATTGTTATATAAAGTGATTGTGTCCTGATAAGTCTTCTCTTCTCTAGATTAAGCAGCCCTAATACCTTTAAGTGAGTTTCATGTACCGTGGTTTCAGCCCCACCTATATCTCATCTTTCTCTTATGGAGTCACTCTACCTTACCATCATCTTTCCCCAAAAATGGAGTGGATGCTCAGATGCGGCAGAGGATGGTGGGGCAATTATTCTTCTTGCTCTGGGTACTCTCTTTTTCCTGTTCATACAGCCTAAGTCTATCAGCTTTTTTTTTCCTCCATTAAAACAACCAACTCATTAGAAGTGAAAAAAAGAGAACATCTAGCAAGACTGAAATACCATCACAATATGAGTCATTTCTTTAACCCATAGATTTCCATCTATGAAAGCTCCCAGGTCTTTTGATCATGAACTTCTATCCAACCACATCTTTTATACATGTATATTATATACATACATACATACATATATGTATATATATACAGACATACATACACACATATATTTATGTGTGTGTGTGTGTGTGTATACATATATAAAATCAAGTAGTAATTAAGTCCCAATGGGGCAATTAGGTGACACAGTCTGGAGTCAGGAGTCTGGAGTCAGGAAGACTCATCTTTGTGAGTTCGAATCTGGCCTCAGACACTTTCTAGCCATGTGACCTTGGGCAACTCACTTAACCTTGTTTTTCTCAATTTCCTCATCTATAAAATGAATTGGAGAAGGAAACAGCAAACCACTCCAGCATCTTTGCCAAGATCAACAAAAGTTCTTTAAGAAGGGTCCTCAATAATTTTTTAGAGTATAAAGGAAAACTCAAAAGTTTGAAAACCACTGGTCCATTATCTGACATACATGATTCAGGAGAGAAATTAGGGAGACAAAGCTAAACTTAGGGAGAAAGATCATTGTCTCTTTTACCTACCTGGCCAAATTCCCAGTCTTTTATATGTAGGCACAGCCAGCTGAAGCCTTAAGGTGCTTGGGCCTCCTAACTTTAACATTTGTGACAAAGCCCATGCAGAGATTCTGGAGCTCTATCAATAATAGGTTAGGCCAGGGGCTTGGGAAATCCTTTTAATAAAAGGATTTATTCTGTAAAATTTTGATTCAGTCAAAAGGCTATACTTAAGGACCTAGAAGGCCACAGGCAGCCTTAAGGTCACAGGTTCCCCACCCCTGGGCTAGGCCATTTTCCTCCATAATTAGGGGGTTGGTTGTGCCTGGTGATATCTGAGTTCCCTCCCACTTCAAAACCTCCATGCCTAGGTTTGGTCTGGACAGATGGCATTAACCTGGAAAAGCTTCCTGGAAGAAGTGTATAGAGGTGGTAGTTTTTTTTTATTAGTTTATTTATTTTTAGTTTTCAACATTCACTTCTGCAAGCTTTAAATTTTCTTCCCCTTCCTCTTTCTTCCCTCCCCAAGATGGCCTGCAATCTGATATAAGCTCTACATATACATTCGTATTTAAACGTATTTTCATACTAGTCATGTTTTACAGAAGAATTATAAAGAATGGGAGAAACCATGAGAAAGAAAACAACAACAAAAAAAATAGTCTGCTTTGCTCTGTATTCAAACTCCATAGTTCTTTCCCTGGATGTGGATGGCATTTTCCATCATGAATCCTTTGGAGTTGTTTTAGGTCCTTGCATTGCTGAGAAGAGCTAAGTCTATCAAAGTCAGTCATTGCGCACTGTGGTTATTACTGTGTACAGCATTCTTCTGGTTCTGCTCACTTCACTCAGCATCAGTTCATATAAGTCTTTCCAGGTTTTTCTGAAGTCTGCCTGTTCATCATTTTCTTATAGCACAATAGTATTCCATCACATTCATATAAGGCGATAAATTTTTAAGGCATTAAAGTTATTATTTAGTAGAAAGGAGAGAGGGAATTTCTAGAGGTAAGCATGGTCTATGGAGAGTCTGAGATGGAACCAGACTAAGAAACACAAGTCTACATCATCATCATCATCATCATCATCATCATCACCATATTTATACAGAATCTACTATATGCCAAGCACTGTTAAGTACTTTTCAATTATCTCATTTGGTAATCACAACAACTTTGGGAGGCTATTATTATCTGTATTTTACATATGAGAGACTGAGGCAGGCAGAAGTAAAGTGATTTGTCCAGGGTCACATAGCTAGTAAGTGTTCAAGGTCACATTTGAACTCAGATCTTCCTGATGCCAGGATCAGTGTCTTCTCCATTGTACCACCTAGCTGCCTAACTGGCTTATATTCTTACCTGAAACAGAGCCTTGTGCTGGGCCACTCTGAAAAGTATCACTTGTGGGTCACATGGTCAGGCAGTATGGCTGCCAGTGACCTTGAAGGCCAAACCTGGGGAGTTTAGATTTCTTTGTCTAGGCAGATATACGCCCAGAGCTCTGACTTTGAAATCTCCTTATCAATAGGGAACCAGGCAGCAGCAGCACCCTATCTCCAAGAGGCTGAAATCACTCTTGTTGACAACCATTTATGCAGTTTATTTTATGAGGTTCCAGTGAAATATGACATCCAAGAAGACATGCTGTGTGGCGGGAACATCATCAATCAAAGCGCAATCTGTCTGGTGAGTGATCATCTGTATTCTTCCTGGCCCTCCAGATTCAGCACAAAATTCAGAGTCTTATCTGGTCAAAGGGTCTGCCATTTTGGTTAGAGCTATGGTTCCTTGTCTGTCCTACTCCTCAATTCTTTGCCATCTCTGGACCCCTCCTTCACCTACAAATTGGCCTCTTTCTGAGCTTTAATCTCAGAACCACAGGGTTTTAGAATTGGAAGGCTCTTTAGAGATCTTTTGGTTGTAACATCTCATTGTACACATGAAGAACCTGAGACCCACTTTTCCAAGGTCACATGGGTAGTAAGCACCAGAACTTTGACTTGACTCAAGACTCCAGATTCCTATGGTCAGTGCTCCTGCCACTTCATTCACCATCTTAGGATAGATTGAACCAAACTATGAAAAGGATACAGATTCATGCCTAGGAAATTTGGAAAGGAGAAAAGGGAGGGAAGAGAAACATAAGCATAGAGAAAAATGCCTGGTACCAACCAAGGGCAGGGTTTGTGGCTTATCCAGACTTCTAATCCCCTCTTTGCCTTATTTGTACATAATAGATGCTTAATAAATATTTTTTTTTGAATGAGTGAGTCTCTTGGGTAGAATCCCATGCCAGTAGGTTTGACATCTTGTCAGGTTGTCATGGTCAAGTCTAGAAGAGACCTCATGTCCTGCTGGACAGGACATTGACCAGACCCAACTCTTAGCCTCAGTTTCCACATCTGTAAAGTGAAGGGCTTAGAATGCATGATCTCTAAGATCCCCTGCAAGCTCTTACTTTCTGTGGTCTAAAAAGTCTTCCACTGTGGCATTCTGGGATCCTGTAGTGATTCTCTTTGTCTAGGGATGGGCAGGACTGAACCAAACACTTCCCCTCTCCCAATTCCTGCTGTCCTACATTCTTACTAACAATTTCTCTCTCTTCCTCAGGGAGATTCTGGAGGTCCACTTGTCTGTGAATTTTCAAAGACCTGGATACAGGTGGGAATTTCAAGCTGGGGCATGCCATGTGTAGCACCTGTCTCCCCAAGCGTTTTCTCTAGGGTATCCTATTTTCTGGACTGGATCGAGGAGACCAAGAAACTGGTGCACAAATTACCACCAACAAAAGCTTCAGAAGTGGAGATAATTGTCGAGGCAACAAAAATTTCCCAGTCAACGAGATATGCATCAGCCTCCCGCACCTCTGTTCTGCCTGTGCTGGTCTTCCAAGGTCTCCTGATGGCACCATGAATCTGGGATGTTGGAAACAATTTTTGGTTTGAAAAAAAAAACACCGAGACTTTGATGAGCCCATTAAACTGTTGCAATGAGGAAGACGATGGAATTCTGTAATTACCTTTGGTGACAGTAGTTGGCATCTCACGTCCAAGGACACAGCAATGACCCCCATCCCTATAGCACAGTGAGGTTTGGAAAAGGCTTTCCTCACAACACTGTGAGATAGGTGGTACAGATTTTCCCATTTTACCGATGAGGATGTTGAGGTTTAATAACATTAAATGACCTGCCCATGTTCATACAGCCAGTAGTAGGATTTGGAATTGGTATCCAGGTCTTCTACTTCTGGGTCCAGAGTCCTTTTCATTTTATCTTTGTCACCAGAACCTAGCACACACAGTAAGTGCTTTATACATACAGTAGGTGCTTAATAAATGCTTGTGGCTATATCTACGTGTATGTGTATGTGGTATATATGTATTTATTTATCTGCGTAATGTTGTTTCTTTCTAGTAGAATGTCGCACATTCTTTGAGGAAAGAGATTGCTTCCTTTTGTCTGTGTTTCCTCAGTGCTTGGCACAAACAGTAGACATTTAATAAATGCTTATTGAAATGAACACTATCTCTCCAATGACATGAACTCACCAAAAAAAAGTTTAAAAATTTAAACTCAGGCCAAGAATGAGTTGTTTTCTCTGCCAAATCATCAATCAATTAACTGGCTGGTTCAGTTATTAATTCTTGTAGTAAACAGCAGGTTGGATCAGATGATCTCCAAGGTATTTTTCTTCTTTGATGATCTATGGTCTTATCCTTTTGTTTACAATTCATACTGGGAATCCAAAACTGAATGCATTAATTCTGCTCTTTCAAGTGAGCGAATGGAAAGGGCACTGGTTCTGGAGGCAGAGAAGCTGGGTTCAAATTCTGGCTCTTCTCCTTACTAGTGACATGACCTTGGGCAGGTCACCAAACTTCTCCGGGTCTCAGTTTCCTCATCTGTAGAATGAAGGGGTTGGACTAGTTGGCCCCTGAGGTCCTTGCCAGTCCTAGATCTATGACCCTTGACTGGATGACCTCTAACATCCCTTCCAGCCATTCCCCTCTGATCCTGTATTATCTTCAACTACAAGAAAATTTAATGTCATCTGGGTGGCCATTCTCTCCAACAACAGAGAGACCAACCTCCTCTCTAAGTTGGTGCATGAACTTTCAGGGTTACTATGGCCAAAAAAACCATTACCCTGTGGCCATTCTAGCTCCAGACACCTCCGAATATGGCTAAGGTGATTTTGGGAGAAGCGACAAGTGACCCAAGTCTATCACTAGGACTCAAGCTCCTTTCTTGATTTGTGGAGGCTTGATTTGGGTTCTCTTAACATATCCTTCAAGAAGCCAGAGTCACCTCCAAGCTTTGATCATGGATTAGGACAGAGCTTTAGTGAGACACCATATACATATATATGCATATGTACATGTATGTGTAGGCATATACATATATGCATATACACATACATATACAAATATATTTATACATATATTATATATATTTACATGTATATAAAATATATTACATGTTTATATGTAAATGTATACACACAATACTTTCTATAATATATTCTTATAAAATAATATCTTAATTTATATACATTTGTATATATATAATATCTAAAATTAGTAAAATTCATTGCCTACTATGTGAGTTTCTCTGCTGGATCCTGGGAATACAAAGATGGAAAAGGCTCCTTCTAGCACAGGGCTATAAGATACAGTCCACAATCCTGTTTACAATATACAGATCAATAAAATACAAAGTAGAGTGGGATGGTGGGAACAGAGAAATCCAGATAACATGCTCTGGGAATATTTGGGAAGGGAGGAATCATAGAGAGTTGGTGGGCATGCAGTAGTTCTGGAAGAAGGGGCATGTGAGCTGGGCCTCAGGAAGAAAAGGGTGTCAGTAAAAGGAGGCGCAGAGGGAATGTGTTTCTGGTGGTGGGAGGACTGACCTCTACCAATACACATGGGCAGGATGAGATCAGGGACCATGGAATTCTTGAAAGGAGGAAGGAGAAAGTAAGACCAGAAGGTAATTTGGAGTCATATTGTGGAGAGGTTAAATGTTACCCTTTGGTGATGAGGAATCATGAGAAACACATTTAAGAGTGAGAGATACACACAGGGTTAAAATGGAGGGTTGGAGTAGAATTTATTATGCTTCAGCTGATGTAGAAAAGGCAGGGCTAGCAATTATGACCACTGAAGGCTTTTGAGGCTCCAGGGAAGGGATAGGGTTAAAACCAAAGGCTCCTGTTATAATAATCCAAAGCCGATGGGGCAGCTAAGTGGCACAGTGAGTATGGCACCAGCTCTGGAGTCAGAAGGACCTGAGTTCAAATCCGACTTTAGACACTTGACACATTGACTAGCTGTGTGACCTTGGGCAAGTCACTTAACCCCAATTGCCCTGCCTTCCCCACTCAAAAAAAAAATAATCCGAGGCAGATGTCATGGGGGCTTTAGGTAGGCTTGTATTAGTACTTAAAAGACATGGGTCAGAGGGAAGAGATATTTCAGAGGTTGAATCATTAGGGCTTGGCAAATGATCGAATGTAGAGATGAAGGAGCGGGAAGAATAGGAGATAACTCAGACATTTGGAGACAGGAGGACTGTGTCAGAATGGGTGGAGCCATCAACAGAAAAATAGGGAAATTGGGGAGAAAGAAAAAGCTGTTTTGGGGAAGATGATGAGTTCAGCTTAGGTCATGTAGAGTCTGAGTTCCCAAAGGGCCATTTAGGGGGTAGCGTCCATCCATCCTTTCATTCATCCATATATCCATCATTGATTCATTCGTGACCAACTCTTTCTGTCATGTGCACCACCCAGCACCAGGTGGCGCTCTGGGGTGTCAGCCTAGCTCCTTTGTACTTCCCTCAGACTCTCTATCCTGGAGCTAGCTGTCCTTTCCCCTTAGCTCTGCCTCTCTGTGGGTAGTTTCCCATTGGTTTAGGGTTTGATGCGAATTATCCAATCAGATCAGGACTGGCAGCCTCTGTCCTGCTCTGATAGCTCCGCCTCTTTCTCCTACCCCCTGCTGCGCTCCCAGTAGAAGTCATTTCCAACACACATGATTTGGAGGGTAGTTAGGTGGCACCACAGTACCTAGAGCACTGGACCTGGAATCAGGAAGACCTGAGTTCAAATTCCACCGCCCATGATTACTATTTGACCCTGGGCAAGTCATTTAATCTCTGCCTCGCTTTCCTCACCTGTAAAAATAGGGATAATAATGGCACCTACTGTGTCACAGGATTGTTATGAGGATCAAATGAGATAATATGACCCGGCACATAGTAGGTCCTTAATAAACGCTTGTTTCCTTCCCTCCTATGAAACATCAAGCGAGGAAGCTGGATATAGATCAGTGCAACTTAACACTGATGCACCCAGTCCCCCGACCGTCCCCAGACCAGGGATCAGTCTCCCATCCCAACACCCCGACTCCGGCTGCTCCGAGGCTCTTCCACTCATGACAAAGCTTCCTCAGTGGGTCAGTGTCTGGGGTGTCACAGCGGCTCAGGAACTCAGAGCACCCTGACAGTCCAACAGCAGACACTGACCCAGACCAGGCAGACCTCCTGCCTCCTGCCCTGGTCTCCCCTCCAGACGGTGACCATCTCCGCTTCCCAGGCCTTAGAACTTCGTAGGTGCATTCTCTTTGCATGCATCTTTGCCCTAGTGGTACCAGGCGTGCCCCCAGGCTCTCCTAGTCCAGGCCAGGCACCCCCTATCAGGACATCATTCCCCCATCTTCTCCTTTATGTTCAGCTCAGGGTCCCTTGACATCCTCCGTCATTGCCCCTCGGTGCCTGGTTGCACCCTGGAGTTGTATATAGAGAATGGTAATGTGCATCAAAACATTAATTTAGCACTTACTGTATACAGAGTGATACACTAGGCAAAGGGGGGAGATGCAACATTTAGTTAAGATGTGTTCCCTTCTCTCAAGGAACTCACAATCTAGTGTGTGGAGTGGGGGAATGGGACAGGAATGCTGCTAACTATAACACAGTGTTTCTTGTTGAATGTCTTAAGGAGGTGCGAAGCAAATGTGCTGTGGAAAATACTAGGAGGAAGATTGTCATTTATCCAGGGAATCAGGGAAGGCTTTCAGGAAGAGGTGTCCTTGGATTTGGACTTTTAAGTAGGGGTAGGAATGGAACAGGCAGAAAGGAGGAGGGCATTCTAGGCACAGGTAATCTCCTGAGCAAAGGCATGAACACCTAGCATGTCTTGGGGATGACCTAGGGTTTCCCTCCACCACTTCTACTGTGTTAGTTGGGCTAGTTTGTTTCCCAACAGGTGAAAAAGCTGTCCCCAAGACTTGATCGGCCCAGGGGGCTAAGGCTTTGCTATTAATGGCTTCCTGATGGACTCAGTCCATGGCGAAATGAGCTGGTCATCTAAGGACCTAGAAAGACCCATCCAAATGCAGTTGAGGGCCCTCAGACTCAGACAAAATCCCCAGGCAAGTCACCACTCTGCTCCGTTCACCAGGTACTTTTCTACATGGACGGAAGGGGGCTGTATCTAGCTGAGATTTCTGTGCTATGGATAGGTAAACTTCTTTCTGTTCACTGTTGAATGACCTGTCTATGTCTCATTTATTTCCAGTATTGGACCTTAAACTACTGGGACTGGCGTGAGTCAGGCCTTTCCTGCGACATTTGATATAGTCAGCAGTGACAATGCACTTTACATTATGGTTAAAGTGGGGGAAAGACAATGCAAATACAGAGAATGGGGTGACCTGATGGCCAGATATGGTGATGGGCCACCCCATGACAGGGACCCTTCTAGTGATGCGTAGAGAATCTTCTCAATGGAACAGAGAGAAGGCCCTCACTGACCCTGAGAGCTTAGCTCAGTGGGTAGTAGTGGAGGCTGATAATAGGGAAAGTAAGAAAGCCCCAGGCCCATCATTCCCACATTGCTGTTAATGGTCCTAAAGATGATGGATCACCAGAGGGTCTCCTTGGCCACATCACGATATAGCCAACTGGTGAAATTTGAGTGGGAGGATCATGAACGCAGTGACCAACCAGGGAAATACGACTGTCAGTGCCATTAGGTGTGCTGGGGATGATGGGAGAAAGTACAGCGCTTGGTGACCTGTTATTTGGGCAGAATGTGATGGTATCCTTTCCTGGAAGGGGCTTTGAGTGTGGTTCCTGGAACATGGGGTCGATAGGAAAGGGATCAATGGTCAGGCTTTGGGGGTGATAGTAAGATTGGACCATGCCATCTCATCTAGCCCCAGAGCAAAGAAAGGGCCTTCAGCCTCACTTGACCCTAAGGTGGCCCCACAGAGTCCTGCCTCACTTGGATATGAGGGGTTGCTGGACACTAACAGCCAGGCTACTATCATACCAGAGGATTGCCAATGGGTCCATCGGGGCATCGAGTTTCCACAGGAGATTTTAGGATAGATCAAGAGAAAGACCATGGTGAGCTCTTGAGAGTAGGTACCTGTGTGGACCTCTTCAGCAGTCTCTATGTTGGTTATTTGGGATAGGGCCACATGGAAACCCCTTGGAGTTGCCTGAGCCACCCCCTAGAGTTAACACCAATATTAGATACGTAGATACATGGATGGAGGTGGAGGAGAGAGTCATACCATCTCCCTTTACAACAGCCCTACATAACCCATGAGGATGGCAGGTGGCACCGGGTGGCTTACAGTGCATTTCAGGGACGGAATAGGCAGCTGAGGCCCTGGGTAAGCATTATGGGGTTATCTGCCTCACCAATGCTTTTTCTCTATTGCTGTGGTTGAGACTAGTAAGAGCAGTAGGCTTTTTTTTTTTTTACCAGGGAAGGAGCCCAGTATTCCTTTCCCATCCTTCTTTAAGGTTACCTGAAGTCTCCCTCATACTGCCACGGTGTGTTGGGCAGAGACCTGATAAAAGGCTTCCCTTCCTCAAGGCATTGAGGTCCACCATTACAATGATGACATATTGACCGGACCAGATGAGAACATGGTGGCAGTGGCCTTAGATCAGATGTGGCTTATGGGATGAGAATCAACATAAGAAAATCCAAGGTCTAGCTCACTTAGTCAAGTCTTGGGCAATATAGATTGGTGGAGGAAATAGTTCAGAATAAGCTATTATTGGACCCTTTGGATTTTGGAGAACCCACATTCCTCACCTGGGTGTCCTAATGGACCCCATTTACCCAGTCACCTACAAGTCTACCTCTTTCAAATGGTGCCCAGAACAGGCTGAGACCTCAAGTCAGTCATCCAGAAGGTTTTATCCCCCCTTGGACTATTATGACCCATGGACCCCATGGTGTTTGTCCATAAAGACCAGGTTGAGTGGTTCACTGACAGCTGTGGCAAACACCTAGGGCTGGCCATACCAAATGACCACTAAGCTTTGGAAACTACAAGTTTCCTGAAGTGACCGCTCATTATTACAAAGCAGTTGATTGACCTAGTTGCTTCTGAATAGAAGATGCAGGGTCACACCGTCACCCTTTTGTCCCCAGTTTCCTATTAGGAGTTGAGTGACACAAGATGGCCCCTCTAACAAAAGGCTATCATCATTAAATGGAAATGATACACTCCAAGATCCTGGAGTTCACCTGGGTCCAGACTGTTGGGAGCCTCCATTCCCATCCTTCACACCCTTTCTCCACCTCTCATTTTGATAGTGCCTCACTTATGAGCCCCAACTCCTGTTTGCCGGGTGTACTCAATATCAGAAAGGCTCGAGGCACTGAACATCGGTGACCATTACTCTTATAGCAGGAAATGCCCTGAGGGATAAGGATCCTGGCATAGCATCCTAGTGACCTGAGCATCACACTGCATGGCTGCTCTGTGGGAGACCCCTGGGGACAGATTGGGTGAGATCTTTATCCACACCGATTCCTGGATAGAGGCCACGAATCTGACCAGATTGTTGCGTCTGGGATCTGGAGAGAACCAGACTGGACAATCAAAAAAAAGGCTCTCTCCTTTGGAGTCAGGACCACTGTATTTGATTATGGGACATCAGAATGCATCTGAGACCTCAACAAAACAACTGGCTGCAGCGTTACAAGATTGGAAAGTGAATGTATTGCCAGTGTGGACGTGGGGGCTGTGATGCCACGTTATCCTGGGCTCAGGGAGGCTAGTTCTGCCCAACGGGGCTCCTTGAAATGGAATGTGGAGGCTTAGTCTCCACCGAAGCTCCACTAGCTCCAGGGGCCATCTCCAGGCCTCCTGATCCATATCTGACCGCTGGACCCGGATGACTCCGGAGGAGAAAGTGGGGCTGGTGACTTTGCACAGCCCTCCCTCACTTAAATCCAATTCATTTGTGTGTCCTGGCATCACCTTCCCGAGGTCATGGTCCTCTCCAAGAACCAAGGACACCCAGTAGCTCTAGTAAGAGAGGGGCCAAGGGTCTGTCCTTGCACGGCCTCTTCCAGCAGATCTGTAGTTTCTCTGGAGCCCGGGCACTGCCGCTGCGGGGGGGGGGGGGGGGGGGGGGGGGGGGGTGGGGGTGGGGAGTGGGGGTGTCCCTAAAGTCCAGACTCACGTGCGTTCTCTCCCCACTCCCCTCCCCAGACCCTAAGGGAAGTTCTGAGCCTGGGAGGAAGGTGCGGGGGTAGGGCGGAGGACAACATCTGGGGAGACGCTAGAATTCCAGGTGTGGAGGGGGAGGGGGCGGGTGGCACGAAGCGTGTGCGAGGGGGCGGGGGAGGTGTGTCCCAGGGATGTGATGAACAGGGAGAGCGGGAGAGCGTGCTCGTGCTCAGAGCCAAGCCTAGGGGGCGCCCTCTAGGAGGGACTTGGGCACCTCCAGCCGGAGCCCGGTAGCACAGCGGGAGCGCTCGGGGCTCAGACATGGGGTTCTCCTCGTCACTTCGGGGGGCCTCCCCAGGACTCCTGACCCCCCTCCTGTGGCTGCTGCTGCTGCTGCCCAGTGAGGCTCCTGCTGACCCCCCCCCCACCTCTTCCCTGTTCTCACCCCCCCGCCTCACCCGCCTTCTCTCGCCGCCCCCTCTTCACCTCCTTCTGTCTCCAGCCCTGACCTTCACCTCCCCCGCGTCCCGCGGTCTCGGGGCTCCCTCCCCCGGCCACGCGCCCCCTCCTCTTATAGCTCATGTGTCTCTTCTTCCTCCCAGGTTGTCACTGCCAGAACAGCCATCCAGGTAGGAGGAACCTGCCCCTCCCCCCCAGCCCCCGAGGGGGGGCGCTGCCGAGGGTCGGGGGGGGGGGGGCGGCTCCCGCGTCCAGGGCCCTCGTGTCTGCAGCCTTTCCTCGCCCCCCCCCTTTCCTAGTCCTCCCCTTACTTGTCTCTGCTTCATTCTCTGCCCCTTTCACCTTCTGTCCCTGAACAGGCCTGTCCCCCCCCCCCGTCCCCGCTCTCTTTCTCTCCCTTCCCCCCGCCCATTCTGTCTCTGTCTGTCTCTCTGTCTCTGTCTCTCTCTCTCCCAATTCTATCTCTGTCTCTCCCGCCCTGCTTTTTCTCTCTTCTTCTCTCTGTCTCTCTCTCTCTTTGTCTCTGTGTCTCTGTGTCTGTCTCTCTGTCTCCCCCCCATTCTGTCTGTCTCTCTCTCTCCCTCTCTTGCCCTCCCTCTCTTTCCCCCTCCTCTCTCTCTCTCTGTCTCTCCCTGTCCCTTGTCTGTCTCTCTGTCTCTGTCTCTGTCTCTCTTTGTCTCTGTGTCTCTGTGTCTGTCTCTCTGTGGGTCTCTCTCTCCCCCCCTCTCCCATTCTGTCTCTCTCTGTCTCTCTCCCTCTCTTTCCCCCTCCTCTCTCTCTCTGTCTCTCCGTCTCCCTTGTCTGTCTGTCTCTCTCCCTCCCTCTCTCTTCCCCGTTCCCTTCTCTCTCTCCCCCCTTTCTCACTGACTCCCCTCCGTCTCCTCTCTCTTTGCCTCTCCCTGGCTGCTTCTCCACACCGGGACCACCCTCCCTCTTCCTCATGGCCTCTCGGGCCCCTTCTTCCTTTCACAACTCTGCTCAGGCTTTGCTTCCTGGCGCCCACCAGTGGCACTTGTTGCCCCCCAAATTAAACCCCGCTTGATCGTGTGTATGTTGTCTCTCACAAAAGAATATAAGCTCCTTGAGGGCAGAGACTACTTCCTTTTTGTTCGGTCCAATAAGCATTTATTAAGTGCCTACTGTGTGTCAGGCACTGGAGCTGCAAGCAGAGGCAGTCCCCACCCTCAAGGACCTTCCAATCGAATGAGGAGTAGTGGTCATTCAGTGGGTGCTTATTGACTGTCGATCAGTCAGCCAGTCGCCTCTTCCCAGTGCCTTCCCTCTGTTAATTATTTCCTCTTTATCCTCTGACTATGTGTGTTTGCAGTTAGCTCCCCTGTTAGATTATAAGCTCTTCAAGGGCACATGCTGTCTTTTGACTCTATTTGCATTTCTAGCGCTTGACACAGTGCCCAGCACACAGTGGCGCTTAATAAATGTTTGGCTTGATTTCCAAGCATTTCTCCCTTCATCTTCCTTTCCCCTGTCCTAGTCTCTCGTGTCTCTTCGTCTCTCTCCTTCGCTCTTTCAGTGCCCCCTCCCCACCCCAGCCCCCCCACTCCTGTTTATTTTCTTTGCTCCTTCTATTCATGGCTTTTTCCTTGCATCTCTCTCCTTTTAGTGTGCGGGCGACCTTTTCGGAAAGGGAAGATCCTCGGGGGTGAGGATGCCCTCCAAGGGAAATGGCCGTGGCAAGTGAGCATCTTCTTCAGGGGCTTCCACACATGTGGAGGCTCCGTCATGAGCAAGTACTGGGTGCTCACGGCTGCCCACTGCTTTGACCAGTGAGTACTCACCGTTTTCAGGTCGGATGGGGACGGAAGAGGCTGGGGGTGGAGATGGATGGGAAGAGGCCGACGATCTGGTGTCCGCCAGAGTGGATCTGGACTCGTCATCTGCAGGGTGGCTGCCTGTGGAGAAGGACCTGGTGAAAACTGGGGTGGGGGGCACACCCCTTCCTCCCAATATCGACCCGTCTCAAATCTTCCCCCATCACACCATGAGTGAGCCCATTCAATAGACACCTATTAATTACCTACTGATTTCTGTGGGGAGAGACAAAGTTAAGACGTGGCCTCTGTCCTTAAAGGACTCTGTCTTGAGTAGGAAGATTAGCCACAAATGTAGATAACTGGAATATACTGTTTAACATGAAAAAAAATGCTTTAGAGAAGTGAAAAAATATGCTGTGTGAATCCTGACAGAGGAACTTCATTACGAACAGAGAGGACTGGGGAAAGTGGAGAAGGTAGCACTGGGGTTGGCTTTAAAGAATGACAAGAATTTGGCGGGTGAAGAGGTGGAGAGAGGGCATTTTAGGCATAGGGTACAGCCTAGGCAAAGTCAAGGAGGCAAGAGAATAGCAAGCCAGTTCAGTAACAAGAGTAGGATAGTTTGGTTTGTGTGTATGATTCATTTATTCACTGAACAAGTGCCTGCAGGCTTCACGTTAGTCACTGCTTCCTAATGACAAAACCACGCTAGAAGATGGTGGGCCTTGAATGCCAGTTAAAGGAATGTGGCTTTTCTTTAGGAAGCAATAGGGAGCCATTGAAAATTTTCAAGAAGCCTAATAGTCTATGTATTAGAAAGATGACTTTGGCAGAAGTGTATGAATGATGGGTTGGACGGGGGAGAGAGAGGCAGCTGAAATAATCCAGGTGGGTGGTGAGGAGGGTATATACTAGGGTGGTACGAGTGTATATACTTCACAGGGCCATGTCCTTAGAGGCCGAAAGGACCTCGGAGGACGTCTAATCCAATCTGGTGATTTTACAGATGAAGAAACTGAGGCCTCCAAGAGGTTAGATGACTTTCCCAAGGTCATAGAGGTAGTAAGTGACAGGGAGGTGGTGGATTAAAACTGATGTCCCTTGACTCTATAATCCAAATGCTTTTCCCATGCATTGTATCAGAGAGGAGAGAATGGGTGGAAAAGAGAAAGTGGAGAGATGGAATGAATAGGACTTAGTCCTCGATTGTATATAGGAGAGGCAAGCAATCCTTTGTCATCTTGGAGCTAGGGAGGCAATGAAGACAAATGGAGACCACTTCTCAGTCTCAGTGTTTGTCAACAGCTCACTCAGACCAGGTGTTTGATGGTCTCCACCTGCCCCCACCCCCCTCTGCCAAGCCCCTTCCTCCCTGACCTGCCTGAGCCAGTCTCCTGGGGTTTGTCCATGCCTCCCATGGGTGAGTGGCCAGCTCTCCCTCCTCCTCCTCCTCCTCAACTGAAGGCACCTTGTGTGCTGCTCACCCTAGGTACCCAGTCTCCTAGTTTAGGAGGTATTATTATTGGAGGTAATCGGCATATAGAATCCTTAGGAATAATCCTCTTACCCAGCCCTCTGGCCAGTCATACAAATAACCAATATATTGTGGCTTCTTTCTCATTTCAGCTGACAGTGGTAAATAGGTTGGTTAGTTTTGATAAAACATTTTTTGCCTTTCTCTTTTATTCTTTGTAAAAAGGGATGACTCTTTGGGAGGAAGAGGGTAGAAGAATAGATTTTTTAAAATGTGTAGATGATAGGAAAATAGACCATATCTATAACATTTAAAATGAAATACAGTGTCCGGGAGGAGTTTCTGCTGCTACCCAGCTCTGCTGAGAAGGAAACATTCCATTCACTAAACTTAAGAGAATCCAGTTTCTGAATGAAAGAGTCTTGTACCTATAATTAGCTGGCTTCCCAGCTGACTGTGTGTGACCTCAGGCAAGCTGCTTCACCCCTTTATTTGTCCCTGGAGAGAAAATGTGTTGTAGCATCTAGAGAGTGCTGGACATCGAGTTAGTCGGTCAATAAACATTTGTTAAGTGCCTACTATGTGCTAGGCCAGAGGTGGTGGAGTAAAACTGAGGTCTCTTGCAAGGTGGCTCAGTGGATAGAAAGCATGGTCTGGAGTCAGGAAGATCTGACTTCAAATCCAGCATCAGACACTTGCTAGCTGTGTGTCCCCGGAAGAGTCATTTAATCCCCGTTTGCCTTAATCCACTGGGAAAGGAAATGGCAAACCACTCCAGTATCTTTGCCTAGAGAACCCCGTGCAGAGCTGGACATCAATGAGCCACAACATGCGCCGGGCACCGTCTTAAGCTCTGGAGATAGAGGTAAAAGACAGTGCCTGCCCTCAAGGAGCTTATAATCTAATGGGAGAAACAACACGCAAGCAACTAGGAATGTACAAACAAGATACATGCAGCACAGATGGGAAATTATTAAAAGAAAGAAGGTTCTAGAATTACAGGGAATCAGGAAAGGCTTCCTGTAGGAGGTGGGAGTTCAGTAGGGACTTGAAGGAAGCCGGGAGATGAAGATCAGGAAGGAAAGAATTCTAAGCAGAGGGGAGTGAGGGTTCCGAAGATGGAGCGTCTTGTTAGAGGGACCGCAGTGAGGCCATTGGAAGAGTCTGTGGGGTGGAGGAAGGGTGTGAGGTATAAGAAGACTGGAAACGTAGGAAAGGGCCGGGTCATGGAGGGCTTTGAACGTCAAACAGAGGACTTTACGTTTGATCCTGGGGCTGATAGGGAGCCGTTGGTGTTTACAGAGTAGGGGCTGACAGTCTTAGATCCGTGCTTTAGGAAGTTCGCTTTGACTGCTGAGTTGGGGCTGGAGAGGGACTTGTTACAAGACCAACCAGCCTTTTATTTCAGTGGTCCGGGTGGGAGGTGAGAAGGGTCTGCTGCTAGTAACCCATTAGATACTGCGAGGCGAGCGAGAGAGAGGAGTCGAGGCCCAGTGACTGAAGATGGTGATGGTAACTCAGGAGAAGCCACACCTCTGGAACTCTCTAGCCACGTGTCCAGGGGCAAGCCCCTTCCCCTTTCCTGGTTTCAGTTTCCTACGCTGTAGAATGGGGATCAGAAATAATACTTCTACCGCCCAATTTTAAATATCCTTATGAACATCGAATGAAATCGTCCATTTAAATTGCTCGGCAAACTTAACGTCCTGAAGAAATGCCACTTATTGTCACCTCCATTTCTTCATGCGTAAAATGAGGATGGTAATACCTCTCAAACTTTAGAGCTGGCAAGCCCCTTTGACATCAGCTCATCCAGCCCTCACCGTTTATAAAAAGGGAAACCGGCCCAGGGATGTTAGAGTCACTTGCCCAATGTCACAAGGGGCTTTGCCTGTCCCTTGTCAGCATTCTGTGGGACCAATGGGACAATGCTTCAGAAGGAGCTTTGAAATGTAGAAAGCACTTTATATATACATATGTGTGGGCATATATCTATATATAATGTTATATATTAAAAGTATTGTTATAGATCGTATAGGATATATTGGTATATATCATATAATAAACTCTATACACATTATGTGTATTTGTTATATATTAAAATATTGTTATACTGTATCACACAAAGATTGTATATCATATATTATGTAATATAATAATACGTAATAATATACCATAATGGCGTACCCTATAATAAATATATCCTATAATATTTCATGTTGTATATACATGTATATATATATATATATATATATATATATATATATATTCATGAGAGGTTCTGGTTGTCAATCAGATAACCCACGGCTTGTCATTGGGCCTCCACCACGGATGAGCTGCTAAACCAAAAGTTCTGAGGGACTATAAGGAAATATCTCACGATGGCTCTTGTCACCTCAGAGCTTAAAATTCACCTGGGGAGACAATAGCCACATGTAGGTAAGCGTAACAGCCTGTGAGGCGGCGTGCAAGGCATCATTGCAGGGTGGGGAGAATGCTGAATTTGCAGTTGAGAGGCCAGTGTTTCAGATGTCAGTTCCAACAATTTCCAGCTATGTTTCTTGGTTATTTGTTCACCTAGCCTAACTGAGGTTTGGTTTCCTCCTCTGTGACTTGGTGACGATGACCTGGGCGGAAATTTCAGGGCAAACTTAGGCTTGGGTGACTTTCAGACGTGTGCTAGTGGGAATTTTTAACCCCTTGGATATGGGTTGACTAGATGGCTGCGAAAGTCTTTCCCAACCCATAAATTCTGTGACTCTGGTGTGTTGGATTCATGCCTGAGCCCTCAATAGGAGAAGGAGGCTCTCTAGTTCTTATATTCACTAGTTCTTACCACCCACCTCCACCCCTAGCTACTCTAAGGAGAAATCTGTCAGTTTAGCTTTCAGTACTTTGCTAGCCTATTCTCTGACCCTTTTCTCAGGAAACCTGGATGAGTGAGAATGAAAACAGGGCAAGACACACCAAGGGATCTTCGGGGCGGGGAGAACCATGGGAGCGGGAGCAGCCTCTGCCTGGTCAGATAGCACCTCAGAGATTCCTCTTACATTAGTCAGAATTCAGAATCCTGACAAGTCCCCTGGATAGGACACAAAGCTGAAGGTCAAACTTGCTTTGGCCAGCCGCTGAAGCAGGCCCCATAGTAGGAATGTCGGCGAAATAACAAGCCAGGGAGAAACAGTGAAGAAGAAAGCAGAGGTGTCGGCTAGTCTTCCTTTTCCAATGTGGGAAAACGATGCTGGATCGGTACCCCAGGTGAGGTTAGGGAAGCCAAACAGCCTGGGATACAGGGGTCACCTTTGCTCCTTATAAGCAGCTTTGAGTTCACTGATACACACATGCCTCTTAAAGGTGCACAGACAGCATTCCATAGGCGAGGGAAGAAAGAGAAGCAAACTGACCTAAGTATGACAGCTACTCAGGAGAAGAGGGGGGATTTGAACGCAGGTCTTCTGACTCTGAGTTCTGTGCCCTTTCTAGAAGATCACCCATAAGCACTTGAGTAAGTGCCAGGGTCTGCTACTGGAGTGGGAAGGATCATAGAATCAGATTTAAATTTGAACAGAACGTATAGAGATTATCTAGCCCAGATATAGAAACAGAGGGTCAGAGAGATTGCCTGCGGTCACACAGCTGGTGCGTGTCAGAAACAGGATCTGAGCCCAGGTCATCCCATGTCCGGTGGGATGGCCCCTCTATCCACCAAGCCACGCTGTCCGGCAAAGAGAAGGCTCAGGTCGGGCTGGGTTTGGGCATCATTATACTAATATGATATATGATATTGCAATATAAAGATATTAATAATGTTATAATAATGTAAGATGTGACTACCATTTCTCAGTGCCATAGGAGGGCAGGGAAAAGAGAGTTTGTAGTGGGCTGGGACTGGTCAGAGAAAGCTCCCTGGAGGAGGTGGGATTTTATTGAACAATCTCCCTAGACTCGGGTATGTGTGCTGGTGACGTGCCTTTTCCTTCTCTGACTCCTCAGGGCCCTCAATTTGCTGGACCTCTTCGAGGTGTACGCAGGCTTCACGGACCTCGGGATGGGTGATGGACAAGGTCAGAAGCGAGAGATCGCGCAGGTGATCATCCACCCGAGATACAAGTTAACTCACCCCAACGGAAATGACATCGCCTTGGTGCAGCTGAAGACTCCTTTGAGACTCACTTCCCTCGTCCTCCCTGTCTGCCTCCCCAAGTCCACCATCAATCTGCAAAGCACGAACACGTGTTGGGTGACAGGGTGGGGAAAGATGAGAATATCAGGTGTGTAGACCTAAAAGTTGGAGGTATTTTTTTTGAGGGGGTGGGGAAAGTAGAAGTCACTGAGGGGGGAGTAGATGCATCAAGCCCTGGTCTTGTCCCCCATCCACCCCCACCCCCACCCTGCCACATCAATACCCCCCCCCAGGGCCAGGAAGTAAAGTATTTTACTTTGGCCCAAACAGTTACGGGGTTTGCGGGGAGTGGGAGGAGTTAGAGGGGGTGGGGGAGGTCCCCCAACCATGCAGACATCTTAGAAGAGGGTAGTGCCTATTCCCAGAGAACCTGAAGGCTTCCGCCTTCACCCCTAGGGAGTCTGTGGGGGGAGGTGAGCCCTAGGAAAGAAAGGGGTGCCACGGCATTGAGACCCCAGTTGTGCTACAAGATGGGGTATCCTGGCAGAGGACCATGACTGAGGGAAAGGGATAGTGGTCCCTAGAGGGAGGATTCCATTCTGCAGTGCCTACCCTAGAAGGCTGTTGGGGAGAGCATTCCCCTGTCCCTCACCCCCCACCCCAAGCAGGGGCCAAGGCTCATTGTTTCTGCCCCAGAAACATGTCTTTCCACCATCCCTTTCCCCCCATTATTACTGTTGCGTCACCTCCCTTCAGACCCTTCTCACCACCTGCTTAGACTGCTGTCCTTCCCTACTGTATGTAGCTCCTAGTCTCCATCCCTTCCCCTCTCCCGAGATTATCCACAAAACTAAAGCACAGGCCTGACCGTGTCAGCTTCCTCCCTCCAAAACCTTCTGCCGCTCCCAATGACCTCCCTCGTTGGGACTCTCTTCCTGGACTCATGTATTCCTCAGTGGCTAACGTTTCCTGCCTCCCGCTCATACTCTTCTCCAATCTCATTCGGAAGCCATGCTCATCACTGTACAAACTCTATCCCCATATCCCCACCGCCTGCTCTGCTTCAGCCGTAGAATGGAGATCCAAATAGCCCTTACCTCCCAGGGTAGTGGTGAGGATTGAATGAGATGATGTTTGTAAGCCAGTTAGCACAGGGCCTGGCACATGGGAGGGACTTAAATCTTGGTTCCTTTTTTTCTTCTTTCCCATAGTTCATCCCCTTCAGTTTTTTACTCCAGATCTTAGTCACACCCTCACATTCTGGGATGCCTGCTCCATTATTAACATTCATTAACATGATTAATTAATATAACATAATTGACTTAAACTTGCTTCCATCTAAGAACTTTTTCCTTTCTCACTCCCTCCATTTTCTGGCTCTCTCTGAGACCTAGCTCCTTCCTATTGATTCTGGCTACCCTCCCCAGGACCGGCTGCACTTGCCCTCCCACCCCTTGCCTCACTGGTTGGAGTAGAGGACTTGGAATTCTTACACCCCACTGTCACTTCTCAGCTCCCTCTCTACCACCCTCACTCCTCCTTTGGGTTCTTTCAATGCAAATTTATCACTGATCAAGATTCTGGTGCCTGTTATCTCTCAATTGCCAGATAAATATCCTTCTTTCCTTCTTCCTTCCCTTCCTTCCTCCCTTCCTTCCTCCCTCCCTCCCTTCCTTCCTCCCTTCCTCCCTTCCTTCCTCCCTCCCTTCCTTCCTTCCTCCCTTCCTCCCTCCCTCTCCCTCCCTCCCTTCCTCCCTTCCTCTCCCTCCCTCCCTCCTTCCTTCCTTCCGTCCTTCCTTCCTTCCTTCCTTCCTTCCTTCCTTCCTTCCTTCCTTCCTTCCTTTTCTTCCTTCCCTTCCTCCCCCTTCCTTCTCTTCCCTTTCCCTATACTAGCTAGCATTTGTCTAGTCCTCTAAGGTTTGCATAACTCTTTATAAATGTTATCTCATTTGATCCATGCAGAACCCTGCTAGGTAGGTGCTGTTATGATCTTAACAGATGAGGAAACTGAGGCAAATAGAGGTTTAGTGACTTACCCAGGCTCACACACAGTATGGGCGTGAGGCAGGATCTGAACTCAGGTCTTCCTTACTTTTAGATGACGAGTTCAGTGCTCTATCCACTACGCCACCAAATGGTCCCTCTTGTGGCCTGCTGTCACTCTTATTAGGGTATGAGTATTATTCCCAAGACTCCCTATTATGTGATAAGCTTCTTGAGGGTGGGAAATGTGTGTTATACATTATTGTATGCCAGCACAGGACCTTATAAATAATTCCTGCTTAATCGACATTTATTATACTAGAATTAATTAACTTGTTAGCAGAGGCTCCATGGGAGATGTGGAAGTGTCGTTCAGTCTTGAAGGCAGGTTAGGGTTTGGAGAGGTAGAGAAGAGAGGAGTGGGCATTGTAGATGGGGAGATCCAGCAAAGGCAGAGGAAAATTAGAACCTAGAGCTCAAGGTTCATGTTCAGGAGATAACTTTAGGGAGGTGGAGCTGACATCCCCTGAGGTCACTTTTAGCTCTGACATTCTGGGCTCATAGAAGCACAAAATCTCAGAGTTGGAAGGATCTCAAGATCGTCAGGTTCAGCCTGTACTGGACAACAGTTCCCTTTGCAACCTACAAAACAACTGTTCTGTGTTCTAAGTGCCCTCCCCTAATTCCACATTGTGTGCTCTAAGACAAGAGAGGTCTTTACCTCATATTGTGTAATGGACCCCTCTGGTGTTTGGTGTCATGGGTCCCTTCCTTGCATAATATTTTCAAATGTATATGAGAAAATACTTGAGATTACAAAGGAAACCAGTTACATTGAAGTACAGTTATCAATATTAAAAAAGTTAACAAAAGAAAACTGAAAGTTAACAAAAGAAAATTGAAATAGTTATAAAAATTTTTAAAAAGTTAAACTGGACTCCAGGTTCTAAACCCTTGTTCTAAGATCCTTTCCATCTCTGACATTCTGTGATTCTACAAAGGGCATTTGAAGTGTTGCAATCTGCATCCAGACCTGGTGGATAATTTCTATAGTACAAGGATGACCGTTGACAGTGGAAGACTGTCAAGGAAGGTTCCTTAGAGGAGGGAGGAGGGAGGAAGAAATGTTGGAGAATGATAGGAAAGTAGTATGACTATTGCAGAGAGATGACATTGTAAAGGTCAGCTAGCAATTATTAAGCACCTACTATGTGCCAAGCATTATGTTAAGTACTCAGATGGGATGGAAGTTGGGAGAAGTCAGGCTTGGGAATGTAGATTTCGTGCGTTACATGAGTGCTTCCCAAATACAATCTGGCACATGCTTGCAAAATTGCAGACCAGCCAAGATACAAGAAAGCATCATTCCCTTCTCATCCAACCATTTCTATGCAGAAACCCAGCCAGCCCCATTCTACCAATGCTGTATGTGTGTCCATGCATCTCTTTTTGTGCCAACCTATCCATCCATAAATGCACCCACGTACCTATCTCTTCTAAACCTGTTTCTCTATCTACATGTGCTTCTGTCTGGCTAGCTTGACATCTGTTAACTTATTTATTGGTTTATTCATAATACCATGCGCATCTTCATAATAACTCACAATTACAAAACGCTTTACTCACAACACACCCATGAGGTAAATAGTGTAAAGATTATTTACTCCATTTTACAGATGAGGACATCGTGACTGGCACTGTATATACACATATGTGTGCATTTATGTGTATTTTTCTGTGCATGTACATACATGTATATATGCATATGTGTATACATACATGTGTATGTGGATAGATAGAAGGGCTCAGAAGGGCTCCTCTGAGGAGCTATGTGCAAAGAACACGAGTTATAGCAACGATGGGACCTGGCCTCCATCTACCCTGCCTCACATAGTCAGTCACAGCCTTGCATGGCCGACTCTGATTCTGCAACATTTTTCCCATGTGACCTTGGGCCTTGTTTTCCTCTTCTGTAAAATAAGGGGATTAGATTTGATGACTGAGCCTGTATTTGCTAGGTCAGATTTACTTTTGGGTGTAAATTGTACCCCATTACAATACTTAACTGTTTTTGACTGATTGTGGCCTTCTAGATCCTTAAGTGAGGCTTCTTGACTGACTGTGGCCTTCTAGATCCTTAAGTGAGGCCTCTTGACTGATTGTAACCTCAAGGCTGCAGGTTCCTCACCTCTGAACTAGAGGAAGGAGAATTCAGGGAAAGTTTCATGGAGGAAGGAGCATCTGAGCTGGTTTTTGAAGGAAGGGAATTTAATTGATAGAAATAAAGGATGAAGGGAAATCCACTTCAGTCATAAAGAAGGAAAAAAACAAACAGATGAAAATGAAGGTCAGTCCAGTATGGTTGAAATGCAAAGAGACTATGAGAAAAAACTGGAAAAGAAGGTTCAAGCCAGGCTGTATGGATCTCTGAGTGCTAGGATCAGTAGTAAAGGCTTGGTCAGCAGGCAGCAGAGAGCCAGTGAAGGTTTGTGAGTATGTCACAGACGCAGCCCCATGGATGCCCCAGGTAGATTTCGCAGGGCTAGATGTGCCCATTGAATTTAAAAGGGAGAAACAAGGAGGGAGACTCCATAAGAATTTATTTTAAGTATCCACTCTGCTCTGGGAACTGGGCTGGACCCTGTGGGAAATAGAAAGCTTAGCTAAGACAAACCCTGTCCTAAAGCTTCTCTAGTCTCATGATACATAGAGCATTCACTATATGCAAGGCTCTGTGGTAAGCAATAGGCCTACAAAATCAAGCAACAGAGACTGCCCCTACCGTCAGGAAGCTTCCATTCTAACGAAGGAGCCTAACAAATAAAGCAGGATATGATGTTTCCAAAGATACTCTATGATACTTCCTACTCCGATGTGATATAAGGGTCAAAGCCAGCTAGAGGCCCTTCAAGTTCTACATTTTAATTCAGTCTCCACAGTTTGCTTCTCATGATAATAATAATAATAAGCACTTTATATAGACCTTTAAAGTTTGCAAAGCACTTTGCATACATTGAATGATTTTGGCCTTACAACAACCCTACATGATAGGTACTGCAGGCATTATCTTCCCCATGTTGCCAATGAGGAGCCTGTTAAGTGACAGCCACGGTCACCCAGCTCATAAGGGGCCTAAGGTGGTATTTTACCCCAAATCTTCTTGACTCTTCTACCTACCAGACCTCATTGCCTCTTTATTACCTGCCTCTCTCTGGTCACTCATTCCTTGAAAAAAAAAGAGAAAGGCTGTTAACCCCTGGCCAGAAGTACATTCTGCGACCAAGGTAGAGAGCAAGAATGGAGATGGTCTCATTCTAGTCTTGTCTCTAACTAGCTAGGTGACCATGGCCAGGTCACCTTTCCCTCCAGGGCTCTCAGGTTGCTCATCTGTAAAACACCAGGGTCACGCTAGAAGCTCCCAGAGGTCCCTTCCAGTGCTAAATAAAGCTCTCTGATTCTGACCCTCCCAGGTACAATGGTAGACAAGCTTCAAGAGGTTCAGGTACCACTTCTTGATCAGTTTTGGTGTCAAATCCTCTATGGAAGCATGTTCCTCATCCAGGAAGACATGATATGTGCCACTGACCTGACCCGTATGAGGAGCCCATGCCAGGTAAGTGCTGCGGGACTGAGCTGGCTCAGGGGAACAAGGACCAGGTTCAGCAGGAGGTTCAGTCCAGGTTGGCCGCTTAAGAAAAAGGTGGACAGGTAGAGCTATTTGAACAGACTGGTGTTAGAGTTCAGAAGGCATGAAGAGACTCAGAGCAGCCAGGGTGTGTGGGGTGGGTAAGCTTTGATTCATGAGAATCATTGGGATTCATGAGACATACTGAACAGTCTGCTACACTTGGAGTCAGAAAGACCTGGGTCTAGTATTTTTTACTCCAGACAAACATTCAGCTCTCTAGACTTAATTTACTCATTTATAAAATGATATGGAGGCTTTTAGTTTAGAGGGGAAATCCACTCCAGTCAGGGAAGACCACAGGAACCAAGCCACAGAGATGGAAGAAAACAATGAAAATGGAGGTTAGTCCAGTATGGTTGGACCTGCTGACCTCTAAGTTTCATTCCAACTATAAAGGAATCTATGGTAATTTACTAAGTGCCTAATATATACAGCGTACTCTGCTGGAAGTAGAGGTGAGGGGAAAGAAATACAAAATTTTGATAAATACATTTTGGCAAAGAAGGAGGTCAAAGTCTAGCAGAGGGATGAGACCTGAACACAGGTAACTAGAAGACACAATGGTCCCTCCCCTGGATGGGAGGTGGTGGTAGGGAGACAGATGGATGAATGCTGGCTCCTAGGACAGATGAGGCGTGAGAAGGTGATGATGGGGACCTGGGTTCTAGTTTGTGGAAGGGAAGGGACAAGCCAAGGTCTGAATCTCCATAGCGAGCTAGGAGTCCTGGGGTGGTGTGATGGGCATTGAGAGGACCGGGCTCGGGTGCTGGAAACAGTTCATTGAGCAGTAACATCAGGGAGGTCGTAAGAGGAAGACCTCAAACTATCATAAACAGTTATTTTGAGGAGCTATGTTTGAGTTGAAGTTTAAAGGATAGGTTTGGAGATGGGAGGGAGGAGGAAATGATGGAGATAACAAGACAGACAAAAAGGTAAGACAGTTTAGCTAGAGGAGCGAGTATGTAGAGGGAAGGAAAGAGAGATGAGGCTGGAAGAGAAAGACAGCACTAGAATATGGAGGACCTTGAATGACAGGAAAAGGGGAACCATTTAAAATCATGGCCAAGGATATATAGAAGGCACCTGTGGGGTATGGGTAGAGATTGGGAAGGGAAAAATTGTTCGCAAGTGGGAATCCAGGTGGAACGCCAAGAGTTGGAGGTCTTGGGTTCCAATCCTAATTCTTACTGTCTGTGGGACCTAGAGCAAGATACTTAACCTGAGACTCAGTTTTCCCATCTACTAAATGAAAGGATTGGACTGATGTCTAAGGTCCCTCCTGACTCTAAATCCTATGGCTGTATGGTTTCCCTTCCAGCCCCATGAAGTGTTTCTTCTAGAACCAGTTCCCTATAAGGTCTTTATTAAACATGTGGTAGATTCTTAGTAATGATTGTTGAACTCAATTGAATTTATGGAGCACTGGACTTAGAGTCAGGAAGACTTGAGTTCAAATCTAGCCGCAGATACTTGCTAGCTGTGTGACCCTGGGCAAGTCACCTCACTTTTGTCTGCCATAGTTTTCCCATCTGTAAAACGAAGAGGTTAAATCCAACGGTCTCTCTAAGGTCCCTTCCAGTGATTCCATCAAGGATCCTGTGACCCTGTGACAAAAGGGAAGCTTCATTCCTTCCCACCATCCCATCTCATCATTAATTAATTCTTCCCTCCCTCTTCCCAGGGCGATTCTGGAGGACCCCTTGTCTGCAGATTCAATGACACCTGGACCCAGATTGGGGTGGTGACCTGGGGCAGAGGCTGTACTGTGCCTTTGTTCCCTGGAGTTTTTGCTAGAGTACCTTACTTCTCAAACTGGATCTCAAGTACCATAAAATCCGTGGTCATCTCCAGATCAACAACCATCATGGTTTCCTGGATAACTCTCCCAACTCCTCTGCTATTTCTCCATGTCCTGAGAATCCACTGACTATTCCACTGATGGTGTATAGGCTCTGGGAACCCCCTTGAACCCCACCTTGAATCTTCCCACTTGATCTGGCATTGGCTCGAGGCCTTAGGCTTTTCATACCTCAATCTGTTCCCCTTAAACTAGCCTAGCCCTCCATTGTTCATCATCTCCAGGTAGCCTTCAGCTATACCCTTAATCCCATTCCTGGAGTGTGACCTCACCCCAGTCCCCCAGTCACCCCAGTCTCAAGATCCTCCCTAAAGCCCTCCTCCCGTCACCCCAGACTACTTGGCTATCCCTAGATCCCTCCCACAGTCTTTCTGTATGTGAGATCCATCTTGCAGTCATGAAGGTGCTCAGATTCAGTCTGCCTCAGATTGCCTCACAAAGGCTCAGATTCCTTAAGTCTAGCCAATGCTCAGATTCTTTAAGAGCCTACACAACATGTTGAATCTTTAATAAACTTTGTTTTACTTTGACTGAAAGAAGGCTTGAGTCGAATTCATTCAGGCAGGACCCGGTGTATCGGTATTTTGGGGTCCTAAGCACCCCGAACCTCAATACCACCTGTCTTTCTTGCCTTCTTAGCATCTTTAGAAACCTTCCCTCTTCCTCCAAATCCCTTCTCAACTCTTACAGCTTCAGCAAGACTTTCTTCCTCTTCTCTCTTCATCTGCCCTGTCTCCATGCTGACCCTCCCCTCTGCCTCCTCTGGATGGTGGTGGGAAGGGAGATGGATGAATGCTGGGTCCTAGTACAGATAAGACATGAGAAGGTGATGGTGAACTGGCTTCTAGTTAATGGAAAAGAAGGGAAAAGCCAAGGCCTGAATCTCCTTAGAGAGCTAGGAATCCTGGGATGGTATGATGGGCATTGAGAGGACTGGGCTAGGGTGCTGGAAAAAGACAGTTCATTGAGTGGTAACAAAGACTGAGGCTCCGATGATCTAATTAAAGTGTTTTAAAGCAGAGAGCCCCGAGTTCTGCATTTGTCCTCAGGGCAGATGGTCTTATTTCCATAGACACCCAAGGGGTGTGTCTACACCGCAACATGGGAAAAACATCAAAAAACCAAAACAAAACATGCTGTCAAAGCCTATACTCTGCAGCACTGAGGAATCTGGAGCTAGACAAGGTCTTAGAGCTCATTTAATTCAACCTCAATTCAATTAAATTCAGCAGCCATTTTTGAAAAAAAAAATTAGGGTTTTATTGATGCCTTGTGTTCTGAGATCGCAGGCAATCTGGATTGTTAGCTCCCCACCCCCCAGCCCCCAGCCCCCAGCCCCGACCCGTCTAGTGAGCCTTCATTTGTGATAAAGAAAAAGTTAAGCAAAACCAGCTGACAGAGGAATCTATTTGACAGCATATACAGCATTCAGCACCCGGACCCTTCCTCTTCAGCACCCTTCAAGGAAAGGAGGAAGCTCATCAGCCATTTACGAAGACTCTGATGTGTTCAAGGTGCTGGGTTCTGTGCTGAGACAGATGCTAAGTTTAGGTAGGACAAGGGCAAAGATCACATTCTATAAACTCTGACAAATAGCCATCTAACCTCCTCTTGAACACTTCTACTCACAGAGAGCTCGCTGCCTCACACAAGACAGCTCGTTCCATCGCTGGGCATACCTCAGTGTTAGAAAGCTCCAACACGGACCTGAAATCTTCTTCCTTGTCACTCCTGCCCACTACAGTAGGTCTGCTCTCCTGGAGTCAAACAGAACAAAGTGGAATCCCTTTTCTACGGGACAGCCCTTCAAATATTCGAAGACAGCAGTAGTGTCTTATGTCCTCAGGGCTAAGTGTCCTCAGTTCCTCTAATGAAACTGTGGGACATGGGGTCCAGTCCCCCTCACCAACCTGGGGGGGCCTTCTCTGGATGCTCCCCAAATTGTCAACGTCTCTCTATACTCATGGTGTCCGTATTGGACTGCGTGCTGCAGATGACACGGTGCGTAGAGCGCCAGACTTGGAATTAGGAAGTCCTGAGTTCAGATCTCTCTTCAGACCCTTACTGATTCCTGTCTGATTGTCATGTCTGATTCTTTGTGACCCCATTTGGGGTTTTCTTGGCAAAGATACCGGAGTGGTTTGCCATTTCTTTCTTCAGATAATTTTCCAGATGAGGAAACTGAGGCAAACAGGGTTAAGTGACCTGTCCAGGGTCACACAGCTTCCTTACTAGTGTGTGCAACTGTTTTCGAATTCAGGAAAATGAATCTTCCTGACTCCAGACCCAGTGCTTTATCCATTGTACCACCCAGCTAGCCACTGACAAAAAATGTCCCAAGGTTGTTGTAAGGATCAAATTACATAATATAAGCAAAGTGCTTTGCAAATCTTAGAAGTATCACATAAATCTCGTTCTTGCTCCTCTTCCTCCTCTTCCTCCTTCTCCCACCATCCTTTGGGGGGGGAAGCAGGGCAGAGGACAGAGGACTGGTGGGTGGCTTCCTATACTCAAGCTGCCACACTTTGTTTTCCCTGCCAAATATCTCACAGTGTGATGGATGGATTTATTAATGGAACTCAGCCCTGATTTCTTCCTGTGGTGTGGAGGTGACCCTGAGCTCTTGCAAGCACTTCTAGGAGAGTGAAAACTTTAATGGGTCCTGCCATGCTGGAAAGATTTTGAGTATAGGTCTAGTAACATTCATTCTAATTCATCTAATTTCCAAGAACTACCTCGCTAAGTGGAGAGGGGGACACATGGCAGCCATTGAGTATGATTTTTTTTGGCTACAGTAATTCATGAAGCTCAGAGTGTCTAGGGGATGCAATCTGCTTGTTGCAGGAAGCATCCCTGCCTCTTCTGCTCCCCACCCTCACCCTGTAATAGGCCAATTCTCTTTGAAAGACATTTCTCCCCAGATGAATCATATAGATTCTTGAGTTCCTGGGATATTGATGACTTCTCTTGGTTCGGTACCACCAACACGCCTATACATGAATGTATGCATTTCTGGGTCTCTTCCTGTGGGTGGCCTACCTTCCTCTGTTAGACCAAGGTCTTTCTCATCTCTCCAAAACAGGCACTCCAGGGGGAGAAACTGAGTTTCTATCTTTTCTCTTCTTCCTACCCCAAGCGTTTATTAAGCACCTTCTGGGTGTAACCTTGGTCCTTTTACAAAGGAATATTTACTTCAGAAGCTATAATTACAAATAAACAAACAGGTGGGAGGCATAATCTTCCTCCTCCTTTGTTCCACCTCAGCTTTTGGGGAGGGAAAGGCGATTAGGTTCATGGTTTAGTTCCAGTTCCAAGTCCAAACCCTACTTTGGGCTTGAGTCCCACACATCCTGACTTCTCAGGGCTTCCGTGCCAGCCTGGCTGACCGTACTACCTGCAATCCTAACTCCAAGGTCATCATGTCTCAAACTCCAGTTCTGTGGGGATGACCTCCAGCATCTGAAACTGAGAAGGGTGAACAGCACAGAATGGACGTAAACACTACCAAGCCCGCTTCTCAGAGCTGAGGTAAAGGAGAGGTCACGAGGGAAAGAATTTTCCTTCCCCTCTCATTGGTTCAGTTCATGGCGTCCATCCTGAGTGAAACAGCTGAAAAAGATGGTGGGAAAAAGAGTGCAGCCCAAAGAAAGCAAATATCTCTGTCTTGATAGTTTTAAAGACACAGGCAGGCAAACAAAGGAGGCTACCTCCACCCATGTAATAGAGGACACAGCAGGCTCCATGTTAGGCAAACTGAGCATGCTACTCAATCGTATTTCCAAAAGGAGGATGGGAGGGAACAGACTCGATGTGATCAATGTGAGGTAACCCCCAGTTAGGATAGCTGGTCCCCAGAGATGAAGTTCCTCATCTGAAAGTTTACAAAAACCCCAGAACTTTAGGGATGTCCTCTGGCCTGAGGGGGCTAAATAGATGATGACCTGGAAGTACATGTTTAGGGAAAAGATGCCACACTATAAATATTCTTGCTTAGCTCATGTTTTAAAGTGTTTTGGTGGGATACAAAAAGTGACAAAAGATAGTCTTTGCCCTCAAAGAACTCACAAAATTATGGGGTGGGGGCAGAGAACAAAAAAACAAACTATCTGTAGGATAATTAACAAAGAGAAGGCACTAGGATTAAAAGGGGTTAGGAAAGGCTTCCTGTAGAGTATGGGATTTTAGTTGATGCTTGAAGGAAGACAGCTAGGAGGCTGAGGGGAGGAGGGAGGCATTCTAGGCATGGGGGACAGCCCGGGAAGATGCCTGGAGTTGAGAGATGGGGTGTCTTGTTCATGGGTCAGCGAGAAGGTCAATGTCGCTGGATGGAAGAGTATGTATTGGGGTGTAAGGTGAAAGAAGACTGGAAAGATAGGAGGGGGATGGGTTAGTAAGGGTTTTGAATGTCAAACAGAGGATTTTGTAGTTGGTCTTGGAGGTAATGGGGAGCTACTGGAGTTTGTTGAGTGGTGGCAGTGACATGATCAGACCCTCACTTTAGGAAAACCACTTCAGGGGCTGAATGGAGGGTGGACTGGAGTGGGGAGAGACTTGAAGCAGGCAGACCCACCAATAGCAGCCTATTGCAATAGTCCAGGTGAGAGATGATGAGGGCTTACACCAGAGAGAAGGGGATGAATTCAAGACATATTGCAAAGGTGAAATTGACGGGTCTTGGAGATAGCTCCAATGTGGAGGGTGAGAGTTAGTGGGGGTTCCAGGATGACTTCTAGGATGGGAGCCTGGGGGACTGGGAGGATGGTGTTGCCCTTCACAGTAAGAGAGAAAGTAGGAGGCTGGGGCATCCAGGGGGAAGATAATGAGTTCTGTTTGGGACATGTTGAGTTTCAGATGTCTACTGGACGCCCAGTTCAAGATGTCTGGAAGGCTGTTGGAGATGAGAGATTGGAGGTCAGCAGAGAGGTTGGGGCAGAAAAGGCAGATTTGAGAATCATCAACAAAGAGATGGCAATTAAATCAATGAGAGCTGATGAGAAGTAGTATGGAGGGAGAAGAGAAGACAGCCAAGGATACAGAGAGTAGGTCCCAGGACTAGGGAGTTCTACAGAGGGGGCTCTGTAATAGAGCATGCTTTCATGTTCCCTGCAGCATTCCCTGTTAAGTCAGAGGTCTCCCTAACCCACAGAGTGGAGGCAGTAGCAATCCTCATAGTCACCCAAGTGTCAACTGGCAAAGTCAAGGGATAGTTGCTGGATCCTTCAGCTGACTCTTTTTCTTCCTTCCTTCCTTCCTTCCTTCCTTCCTTCCTTCCTGCCTTCCTTCCTTCTTCCTTCTTCCTTCCTTCCTTCCTTCCTTCCTTCCTTCCTTCCTTCCTTCCTTCTCTCTCTTTCTTTTTCCTCCCCCTTCTCTCCTCTTCCTTCCTCTTCCCTTACTTTCCCCTCCCCTCCCCTTTCTTCCCCTCTCTCCTTTCTCTTTCCTTCCCTTCCCTTCCCTCCCCCTCCCCTTTCTCTTTCCTTTCCTCCCCTTCCTTTCCTTCTCTCTTCCCCTTTCCTTTCCTTTCCTCCCAATATATACAACCTGATTACTTGTGTTATTATCATTCCAATTTTTTTTTAGATCTGTTGGAGCAATTTACAGCTCCATTAAAAGTGCATTTGTGCACACGACTTCCCATAGTCCTTCCAACATTTATCATTCTTGTCTTTTGCCATTTTCGCCACCCTAATGGAAATGAGATGAAACCTCATATGTGTTTTAATTCTATTTCTCTTATTCTTAGTGATTGGGAACATTTTTCAAATGATTGTTGATTATTTGCATTTCTTCTTTTGAAGACTGCCTGTTCATATCTTTTTATCCCTTATATGTTAAGGAGCGATTTTTACTTCTTATTTGTAGTGCCTCTGTGTGCATGTGTAACATGTATCATATATGATATATAACATCAGCTCTTTATCAGGGCTCTGATACTCTTCCTAGTGGACAGTTTTCCTCCTTATTTGTATTAAATTAAATTGTATTAAATTTCCTCTTGGACATGATTGCACAAGGTAATTCCTTCTACTCCCCTGTTTTTTAAAGAAAAACTGATATAATATTTTATATTTAGCCCAAGTATTCATTTAAGATTTATTTTAGTATATATGGTGTGAGATGTTGGTTTGAAATTATTTTTTACCAAATTTCTTTCTAGTTTTCCCATAAATTCTTGTCAAATAGGGAATTCTTTTCCCATCAGTTTGTGTTTGGAGATTGTTCAGCCACTAAGCTACTATGTTGATTATTTCTGGGCCTTCCAGCTGACTATTCCTGAGTATATCCTGGGGATATCACTGAGGTACAATGAGAAACACGCTGAACACAAAATAAAGATAGACTTAGGTTTGCATCCTGGCTCTAATATTTACTAAGGGTGTGACAACTGGCAAATCACTCAATTTATCTGACACTCACCTATGTCTCTCCCCCAGTTCTCAATCCTGGGCCTTATTCTCATTTTCCTCTACTTTCTCTTCCAGAGTGATCTCAGCTGTGCTGCTGACTGATTGTCATCTCTATCGGGATGCAAATTTATATGTCAAATTTTAATCTCTTTCTTTACTCTTGTTCAGCATTGTCTACTACCAATTGGCTACCTCTATTGAGGCAACCATCATTAAAATCAACATGATGATGAAACTCATTATCTTCCACCCTAAACCTGAGCCTCCTCAAAATTACGCTATTTCTGTTCAATGCACCAGGAATGCTTAAATATGCAAGGTTTGAAACATAGGACCTATTCTTAACTCTTTACTCTTGCTCACCCCAGAGGTGAATATTTGCCAAGCACTGTCAATTTTGCCTTAACATTTCTCACATCTTCCTCCTTCTCTCTTCTCACACCATAACCGCCCTGATGCAGACCATCAAAATTTCTCACCTGGTCTATTGTAGTAGCATTCTAACTCCTTCCCCTACTTCCAGGCTCTCCTCTCTCCAATCTATCCTCCATAAAAGTGTCAAAAAATTCTTCCTAAGGCATAGGTCTGACCACATCACTTCACTGCTCAGAAAACCTCAGTGCCTTCCTATTCCTCTAGCTACCTAAAGCTCTCCATGAGACTCTCACTTGCCTTTCCAATCTTACTTCATAGTACACCACTTCATGCACTCTACAGGGTGTTCCTAACGTCTGGACACATAGGCAAAAATGCATATTTTCAAGAAATGAAATGAATGAAATTTTCAACAACATTTTATTTAATTGGAATATTAACAAATAACATCTTCAATATGATTTCCATCATTTGTGATGCAAAGGTTGATGCGCTTTGCAAGATTCACGTGAACTCGATGCAATAACTTCACATTGCCGTCAATTTTAGCACATTCACTCTAAGCGTTTCATCAAGTGTGTTGCATCTGTGATTTTCATTGATTACGCCTTCTCCTTCAGCATACCCCAGAAAAAGAAGTCAAGGGGGCTAAGTTCTGTTAATATTCCAAATATTTCAAAATATGCATTTTTTTTGCCTATGTGTCCAGACTTCAGGGACACCCTGTATGTGCCACCTCAATGGAACTACGAGCTGTTTCCTGTACTCGGTGGCATGCTGGAGTCAGCTTGAATCAGGTCACAAGACCCGATTGTTAAGTTTTCAGAGTGAGCATTGACACTTCAGAAATCAGCCAATGCTATGAATAAGGGACAGCTAGGTGGTGCAGTGGATAGAGCACAGGGCTTGGAATCAGGAAGGCTCATCTTCATGAGTTCAAATCCAGCCTCAGACACTTACTAGCTGTGTGACCCTGGGCAAGTCACTTAACATCTGCCTCCATTCTTCATCTTTAAAATGAGGTAGAGAAGGAAATGGCAAACTGCTCTAGTATCTTTCCTAAGAAAATCCACAGAGAAGCTGAAATGACTGAACATCAACAAACAAAGGCTTGATTTATTGTTTTGTTGACTGTCTAGACTTAAGAAAGTATTGGAGAAAATGTTACTAATGCAAATTAAACTTAAAAGTGTATTGTGTATGTAGTTTTTCCAGGAGAATTTATGAGTATATCCCCGCTTCTTCTCTATTTTCTGCATCTGTGAATTTATACATTTACACACCTTCTCTCATGCCTGCGTATATACTCTCCTTATCTCTGTCTCTAATAATTCTCATCATACTTCTAGACTCAGTCCAGATGCCACTTTTTCTGTGATCCCCCATCAACTAATATTCTCTCCTTCCTCAAATTACTTTGTATTTACAGGAACTTAACACATATTTATTGAATAGAACTGAATTACCTCATCTGTAAAAGGGACAATAATAATATTATCTCACTTCCAATGTGCCAAGCCCTCTGTTAAGCACTGGTGATACCAAGAAAGGTGAAAACATTCCCCACCCTCACGTGTGATGGGGAAGACAACAAGAAAACAGCTATGTATGAGCCAGATAGATACCAGACAACCATGGAGGTAATCCCAGAGGGAAGGCATGAGCATTCAGGGAAATGGGGAAAGACTTCTTGTAGAAAGTGTAAGAGTTGAAGGAAGCCAGGAGGCAGAGATGAGAAGAAAGAGAATTTCAGGCATGGGGGACAGCCAGTGAATATGCCTGGAGTCAGGAGATGGAGCATCTCGTACCAGGAACAGGAAGGAGGCTAGTGTCACTGAATTGTAGAGTACGTGAAGGTGAGCCAGGTAGGAAGGCACCAGGTTATGAAAGACAAACAGAGATTTATGTTTGATCGTGGAGGTAATAAGGAGACACTGCAGTTTATTGAATGAAGAATGAAATGATTGGATTTTTGCCTTAGGAAGACCATCTTGGCAGCTGAGTGGAGGATGGAGTAGAGTGGACAAAGACCAACCAAGCAAAGAGACCAACTGAAAAGCTATTGCAATACTTGAAGTGTGAGGTGATGAGGGTCTGTACCAGGGTGGTGGCAGTCAGAAAAGAAGAGGGGGCATAAATGAGAGCTGTTGGGAAGAAGGAATCAACAGGACTTAGCAACTGATTGGGTATGGGAGTGGGGGAGGGGGAAGAGAGTGAGGAGTCAAAGATGGCATTGAGGTTCTGAGCTTGGGTGACTAGAAGAATGGTGGTACCCTTGACCATCACAGGGAAATGAAAAAGCAGGGAGAGTTTGGAGGAAAGACAAGGAGTTCAGTTTTGGACATGATGAGTTTAAGATGTCTGTGGGGCAGCCAGGTGGTGCATTGGATAGATCCCAGGTCCTGGAGTGAGGAAGACCCGAGTTCAAATCCTGTCTCAGACACTTAACTCACTGTGTGACCCTGGACAAGTCACTTAACCCTATTTCCATCAGTTTCCTCGTCTATAATATGAGCTGGAGAAGGAAATGGCAAACCCCTCCAGTGTCTTTGCCATGAAAACCCCAAATAGGGTCACGAAAACTAAGACACTAATGAACAACGTTGCTCCTACTTAAACTGCCTACCCAAGGATAGTTTACTTCAACTCGAACACCTTTTCTGAGCCTCGGTTTCCTCCTCCTTAAAATGGGGACGTGAGACACAATACTACGAGGGGAGGGCTTTGTCAACCTTAAAATGCTGCAGACATGGGGGCTGTAACTATTATTATGTCTTACATCACCTGCTGTGCAAGGCTCTCGTGAGGCAAGCACAGTGTACCTGGTACTGTGCTCTGGAAGCAGGAGCTTACTGTTAGGCCAATGTTTCTCAGATTTTCCTGAGCTGGGATGTGCTTTGGAATTTGCTGGGCATGTGTGAAGAGAGGGTAACGACTCCTAACAACAATTATGCCTTGTAGTTGTAAATATTTATTAAGATGGATCAATAGATAGATAGAGACATGTATTTATTTATTACCAGCTATCTACATGTGTGGCTCTCCTCCCTTCTCACCCCAAACTTATGAATCTATATGAATATAGATTGCACTGATTACCTTCCTCTATCCAGTCCCATCTTTCCCCGACATGGAGCTAGACTAACCCCCTCCCCCCACCCCATGCATAGGCTAGGCCCCATTGATTCTTCATTGCTTCCTTATCCCTAGTATTCCCTGAGAAAAGCTCACTTTATTGTCCTCGATGTCCCCTAAAACCCACAGGTTCTTTGCAAAGGAATTATGGTCCAGCCCTGCCTCCTTCAGTCTATGCAGTCTATCTGATAAATACACTGCATTTATTGTAGGCTCAGGGATGGAAGGAGATTTTACCAAGATCATACAGCAGAGTCAGTATTTGAACCCAGGTCTTGTAACTGCGGATAGAATCAATCGACAAGCATTTATCAGATTCTTGTCATATACTTTCCACTGTCCTAGGCACTGAGAATATAAAGAAAAAGGTAAATGGTCCCTGTCCTCAAGAAACTTACATTTTAATGGGAGAAACAACCTATGCACATAGAAGTATATGAAAGGTACAAACAAGCTGATTTAAACACTCTTCCTACTCCTTTATGAGTTTGATGCTTTGACCAAGATTTTTCATTTATCTCTGCTGCCCCTTATTGGCAAGGGGAATGGTGGAAAGTGTAGTTTTTCCTATGTGGAAGGATCTGGAAAGGTAGAAGCCAGTGTCATGCAGGGGAAGCCCAGAACCTTTGTAGCCAGTTTGCTTGAGCCTACGGATGGATTGCAAGGGAAGGTGCTGTTACCCCAAACTGAATATAATCACGAGCAGTTGGAGGTTGGTCTTTACGACTGACCTACTTAAGAAGTGATCTGGTGGAAAAAATTTGCTGTTGAACTGGGGCAGGGTGAATTTATCCCCTGCTACATTTCTTCCCTCTCCCCTGCCTTATGCTGCCTGGCAAACTGGCATCGCTGGTCCTTAAACCTTGTTTATTTTCTGCATATACTTCTGTAATTGGTTTTGTCTCCAGACAAATCAGCTGATTTCCATTGCATTTCTGAGCAAGGTTCACTATATATGAGTGGGCTACACTGGATCGGGGTGGGGGACCAGCAATACAAAGGGGGACCTGCGGAAAACAGCCCCGGGCACATCTCTGTTCGATTTCATCCCACTTATTTCTAGCTTGTTCTGGAGGATTCATGGAAGTCTGATGCCAGTACACAAATAAAAATAATAATAAGGAATCTTATATTACAAAGTACTTTACAGTTAAATGTCTTCCCATCCATTATCTGATCTGTTCCCAAAAACACCTCTGGGAGAGAAGCAAGGTGGAACTGGGCCTATTGCAAACGAGGAGACTGAGGCTTGTAGATATTAGGAAGTTAAGTATCAAAAACTTACATGAAATCAATGAATAAAAAATCTCATCTATTTCTATAGACTCTATTTCTAAAATTTATAAAATATTTTCCTTAAAAAACCAAACCCTGTGAAGTAGGAGTATTATTTCAGTTCTACAGATGAGACAACTGAGTTCAGATAGGAAATAGCTCACCCACAGAATTAGTAAGAGCTAGAGTCCAGCTCGTCCCCAGGTCCCCCGATTATAATTTCAGTACTTTTTTCTACTACACCTAATGGTGGAGTTTCAGGCATCGCCCAGTAGGTGAGAGGTGTTTGGGTGGGGGATAGGAGGTGGGGAGACCTGATGACATCCCTGAAATTATGTGAAAGCTGAGACCCAGAGAGGAAGTGGATTCCCAAGGTCACAGAGAAAGTCAATAGAATCCTAGAATGTGAGATCTGGAAGGGACCTTTGAATTGATCCCACATAACCCTCGATCAGGAAATTGACATTCAGGGTGGGGCAGGGGGAATCACAGCTTTAGTGATGGGGACAACCAACCTCAGAAGCCATCTGAGCCAAGCTCTTTGTTTTGAAGATGAGGGAAACTGAGGCCCAAGGACCTTCAGTGATTTGCCCAAGGTCACAGAGCTAGAAAGTTGATAGTGTGACTCAAATCCAGGTCTCCTGACCCCAAGCCCAGGGTTCTTTATTTCCACTGAGGCTAAAAGGCCGAGCTGCCCAGCAGGTCTGAGTGGGTAGTAGTAACATGGGTTAATCGAAAAAACAGGCTCCCTCTTCCCACACACCCCCCCCCACCCCGTCCTCCTCGTGTTTTCAACCCTCTACCACAGACTAATGAGCAAAGCAGGCCCGCAGGGTGAAAAATGATTCTTCCATGATGAGTGGTAGGCTGTAACTTAAGGCAGGGGAATCACAATGTGCTCTTTCCCAACATGGGAACCATTTATCATCTGAGGTCAGCCTGGGGAAGGCCTTAGGTTGGGGTGATGAATCAGCAACCTCCTTCCCCCCCTCTCCCATCTTCTCTCTGACAGGCGAAGGAGCTCTGGGGATAGAATGCTATGCTCCGGAAGCTGGGGCAATGCGTGCCTGGGTCCAGGGGCACGTGGCCACCAGAAGAGATAAGGGGCTGGGTTTATGGATGGCAGTACTGGAAGGTGGGAGCATCTAAGGGCCCCTGAGCTAAGAACATGGAAGAGGCACGTGGACCTGGAGGAAGTACCCTGCCACACACACCTCCAACCTCTGGAGAAACCATGCCCTTGGAGGAGTTTCAACAGTGTGTGTGTGTGTGTGTGTGTGTGTGTAAGGAAACTTTCCAAGAAGTCAAAATGTCAAGACCTGAAATTACCACTGTCCCTTGCAGATGGGAGGAATGAGATAAGAAGGCCTGGCTATCTCTGCCCAATCCCAGAGAACACTGATAATGACATCTCACATCTCAATAATAGATTTAGGATGGACAAAGCATTGGCCTGACAATACCCCCTGTACTGGAGGCTAGAGAAGGTCTGGTATGGGAGGGACTCCGAGTTGTGACCTTGTAGGAAAGCTGAGGCCTAGACTTGCCTATGGTCGAGCCACTGGAAAGCAGCTAAGCTGAGGTCCTGCTCCAAAGTCTCTTGACTCATGGTGTATATAGAGTCAGAAGGTGAGAGTTTGAGTCTAGATTCTGCTCCTTACTTTCTGTGTGACCTGGGATAAGTCACTTCCCTCTCTGGCCTCCAGTCTCTTCCTCTGTAAAATGAAGAAATGAGACTAGCTAGCTGCTTTCTCTCAGTTTTCTTTCAGCTCTAAACCCTGTGTCTGAATAAGTGTTGATTGATTGATTGTCTCCTAGAGGAGTGCCTTTATCTACTATGCTCTTGGCTCCATAGTCTTAAGAGGAGTCAGGCTAACTCCATGTTTACATGGAGGAGGTCAGCCTCTCTAGTATGATGTGGAAAACACCATGAAGGGATCTCTTCTCCCTGTTGTGGGTTCAGTGGAAGAATATGAGGGTTGGAGTCTGGCTCAGCAGACAGCCTGCATCCCCTCCCAGTCTTTTGAGAGCTAAGAAAGCTTGGCTTAAAGAGTTCCCCAAGAGTGGTTACTGTGTAAGTGGAGAGAAGGGCCCTGATTCTGGTGATGGTGTGCGAGCATAGTAGAAAGGATTTGGCCATTGCTTGAATATGGGGATGGTGGTGTGTGGTGAGGGACAGTGAAGTGTTCAAGGTGACTTTGAAATTGAGAACCTATTTAACTGGAAAGAGGATGGGGCCCTTAAAAGAAAGATTGGTGTTAGGAAGAAGGGCTGGTTTTGGGAGAAAGGTAATAAGTTCAGTTTGGGATCTGTTGAGTTTGAGAGATCTATATACCACCTGGATGAAGATGTTCAGTGGGAGGTTGGCACTAAGTCTAGTGCTCCATTTGCTTTTCATTGACCTCCACACCCCAAACTTTGCCAGATCCTGTATTGTAAGCATAGACCCTACTTCTATGACTCCACTCACAAAAGGCATCATCCTCACATGCATACACCGATGGTCTCATCAGCCCTCACAGGCACTGTCCCAAGTGGTTTGAAATGGAACCAACTGTTGGGATGCGCCATCCTACTGAATATGTCTTAAAATTTATTGTCCCTTTTACTGTTAGCATAAAAATGAGCCTCTGCTTTGACTGAGAGTACTGGTTCACTTGGATGGATTATCTTTCCCATGCATCTCCTCTATCCTTCCTGATTGGCTTTTAATTGGAGGTGGTTGTAGATATCAAGGCCAATCCTGTAAGTCCTTGAGGCTACTCTTTGGAAAAGAACTAGATGATTTAAGTAAACATAGCTACTTATTCTGAGGGAGACAATGCTAAAACAGGCTTAAAAGTTCCTGTTTTTGTACAGAGTTAAGATTTACAAAGTATTTTCCACACCATCAGAGTCCAACCTAGGGTGGAGCAAAGGGGCCTTTTCCCTGGGAGATTGAAATTCAGAGTGTGCTTACTGTAATTGTACTCCTTAAACAGGTAGAAATTATGGAGCTTGGAAACTGCTTTTCTAACAATTAGCTAAAAACAGGACACTACCAGATGAGACTCCTCTTTATTCCCTAACCACGAGTTCCACCTCCTCCTCCTCCTCTTCCTCTTCCTCTTCTTCTTTATCCTCTTCTTCCTCTTCCTCCTCTATCTTTCCTAATTCTGCCATCTTCCCTATACCAGTAGCAGCCTCTCCAGTACTATCAATTTTCTTAGTCATCCATCTCTCCCAAGCACCATTATCCCCATTTTTCAGAAGAGGAAAGGAGAACTTAGGTGAAGTGATCTGCCCCAAATCACCTGGGAAGCATGGTGTCTTGCCTCCAAGTCCAGTTCTCTTTCCACTGTCTCAGGCTGCCTCTGAGCACCCAAACCAACCTCCCTACAATGGTCCCTCCTACAGCCTCTGTGTGAATCTTTCAAGCAATGGAGAAAGGTCTCACTTCGGGGGCCACCTCTTCAGTAGGAGGGCAGCTCTCTTAGTGAGGAGCTCAAGTCAGAATCTACACTATAACTCAATCCTGGGCCATTTCTTCATCCTTCCCCACCTCCTTCCCCTGACTTTGCTCTTCCTACTGCTGGGTGGTTGGTTGGTTGGTTGTTGTTCATGCTGGAAGAGGACAAAAATGGCATCATTATGTTGGTGTCAAGGTACAGTGTGTCCAACTGAGGGAATCAGACCAAAATGAACTTGGAAGGCTCTGCCACAGGTCAGGCACAAATAGTCCATGTGGACATTTGGAGTGGAGATGTCTCTAAATTTATACATCTTGCATTTCTTTTGAGCTGCTACAATTCTCATAGAGAAGTTTGCCTTCTTTGATGTAGGCACACCATGCTGGGCAGTCCTGTGCCCATGTTTCACAATCTATTCCAAAGTTCTTCAGAGAGACCTTTAAAGTGTCCTTGTATTGCTTCTTCTGACTTTCATGTCATGTGTGAGTTTTCCATAAAATAGTCCTTTAGGCAAACATATGTTTGGCATTAGAACAATGTGGCCAGCCCACTGGAGATTCACTCTTTGTGGTAGAGTTTGAATGCTTGGCAGTTTGGCTCTAGAAGGGACCTCAGTACCTTATCTTGCCACGTAATTTTCAGAATCTTCCTAAGACAATTCAGAATGGAAGTGATTCAGTTTCCTGTCTTGGTGTTGGTAGACTGTCCAGATTTCACAGGCATACAGCAATGAGGTCAGCACAACAGCTCTGTCTTCTCTCCCACACTTTCTTTTGGAGCCTCCCAAATGCTGAGCTAGCTCTGGTAACGTGTGTATCAACCTCAACATCTATGTGTGCATCCCTGGAAAGTATATTGCAAGGTAAGTGAACTTACCCACAGCATTCAAAATTTCTCCATTTGCTGTAACCAGTAGTTCCACCTATGGATGGTGTGGCGCTGGTTGGTGGAGAACCTCTGTTTTCTAGGTGTTAACTGTCAGGCCAAAAATTATCACAAGTGGCAAAGAATAGATCCTTACTCTGTTGCATTTCAGCCTCAGAAACTGCATTGGGTGTACAATCATCTGCAAGAAAAAAGTTGGGCATCAAGTCTCCCTCTACTTTAGTTTTGGCTTGTAGCCTCTTCAAGTTAAGTAATTTACCTTCAGCGTGGTAGCTAACCTTGATGTTATTTTTGTCCTCATTGAAAGCATCCAACAACATCACTGAAAACATCATGCCAAAAAGCATGGGAGCAAGCACACAGCCCTGTTTCACTCCATTGGTGACTGGAAAAGCATGAGAGCATTGTTCATTATCCAGAACCCATGCAAGCAAGCTGTCATGGAACCAGTGTACAATACTGATGAACTTCTCTGCGCAACCAAATTTCGCCATAATTTTCTATAAGCCCTCACAACTGACAGTATTGAAAGCCTTGGTCAGAATGACAAATGTTGTGTGCAGACCTCTGTTCTGCTTCTGGCATCTGTCCTGGAGTTGTCGGGCAACAAACACCACATCAACCATTCCCTTGTTCTTTCTGAAGCCACACTGGCTTTTGGGTAGATGACCATCTTCCAGGTGAAGTACCAGCCCATTAAGGAAGACTCTGGCAAGAATCTTATCAGCAATGACTAAGAGAGAGAGACAACACCTCCCCCCCACCTCCAGCCCATGAATGGCACAGGCAATCTATTTCCTTCTATTGTCACAGACAAACTATTTCCTTTTCCTTTATAGAGATGGGCAATGGAATCATCTTGAACTCCTGGGGGAGAACCTCCTCTTGCCACATCACTCAGAAGATTTCAGGCAGCTTTTGTATGAGCAATGGACCCCCTGTCTTGTAAATCTCAGCTGTAATAGAATCATCACCAGGTGCTTTGCCATGTGAGAGGTGCCTAATACCATTCAAAACCTCTTCTTCAGTTGGAAATTTGGCTAGAGAGAGATTGACTTCCACCTGAGGTAAACGGTCAATGACTTCAGCATTGATTGATGATGGTCTGTTGAGAACATTATGGAAGCATTCAGCCCACCTCTCCAGTATCATGTCCTATAGGTAATCAATGTGGATCCATCAGCACAGAGTAGTTGAGGTGCACCATAAATAACTTTTAGGGCATCATAAAAGCACTTTGGATTGTTCCTATCAGCATAAAACTGAATATCATCTGCCTTTTTACTAAGCCAAGAATCCTGCCTCTCTCTAAGCTTTGCTTGTACTTTACTTTTTATGGAGTTAAATGCTACCTTCTTAGAGGTAGACAAACTATCCTGCTGGTAAACCCTGTGGAGTTCTCATTTTTCACTTAGCACCTTGTGAATTTTCCCATCATTTTGGTCAAACCAATCCTGATGTTTGCAAGTGTTCTGTCCCAGATGAATAAATGCGGTGCTGTATGCCAAATCTCTGTAAGCTGCCTATTGCTTTTTATTCCACTGTTGCCAACTGTGTGTTGCCTCAGCTCTTCCTCAAAGTTAGCAACAAACTGCTCAATCCCAGAAAAGTGCTCTAATCTGTTGACATTAAGTCTTCAGGTTAGTCATCTTGCCTTGGGGCTGCCACTTTTGTTGAAGGTAAATGTTTAGCTTGAAGAGGATAAGTCTGTGATCAGTTCAGCACTCTGCACCACACATAGCCTTTGTTACTCATACATTCTGTCTGTCTCTTCTCCTTACAAGGACATAGTCTGTTAAATGCCAACACTTGCGGTGTGGGTGCATCCACAACATTTTGTTGCATTTAGGTAAATGGAAGACAGTGTTGGTGATGAGAAGGTTCATGAAGACTCACAAGTCTTCAGTAGTAAGTGACAATTGCTGTTGCTATTTCCAACTCCATTCCTCCCAAGAACTCTGCTACGTCTGATAGTCTGCCTATTCTGGTGTTAAAGTCACCCAGATTTATAAGTGTGATTTATAATCAGATTTATTTATAATCACCCAGATTTATAATCTTTCAGCACATTGATGATGAGGGTCCAGGTCTTCAGAAAATTTTTCTTTGACCTCATCAGGGTTTGTCATGGTGGGAGCATAGACACAGTTGATGGTGGCATGGCACTTTCCTGCAACTGGCAATCACATCGTCATGAGCTTGTTGTTTACTCTGTTTGGGAGGCACACAAGCCTGTTGGCTAGATTAGCTGTAATTGTGAAACCTGCACCAGCTTCATGCACCATCACTGCAGCCACTCCAAGATAATGTGTATCCTGCTCTGACTTCAGTAAAGCTGGGCTTCATTTGCTATCCTTGTTTCACTCAGGGCTACCATTTGGATGCAATACTTGTTGAATTCTCTCACAACAACAGCTGTTCATCTTTTCAAGTCTACTGGATTTTGTGAGGTCCATAAGTGTGCACACATACTGATGGTGAGTGGAATCATTTGCACAAAAGTTTTTGTACATTTTTTGTGTGCATTTTGACCATAGGCTAAGATCTCTGTCTGCCACAGTGAGCAGGCCAGGGTTAGGTTGGGCGAAGCAGACAATTTTTAGGACACTTTTCCTCGCTCCTTCCTTATGCCAGGAGGTGAGCAGTTTGGTTCTTAAAAAAGGCTGCTCAGACACAGAGGGGGCTGGCAAATCCCATTGGCGCTTCAGGCCAATGAGAAGACGACCCTATGGCCTGGGCTGCCTGTGTGCAGAGTTGTGACTACAGCTCCCGATGTATCCATGCCTGCTGCTTCATCACATGCCCATTGCCACAGGACTTTGAAGTAGGTAAGAATGGTGAAATGGTATGGGTGATATCTTTCGATTCACACACGAATTAGATTTAAATGAAGCAGAGTTGCACAAAGTCATTGGCCTCACTCTCTTCTAGTCATTGAGTTCCAGTGGCAAGACAAAGGCCAAGATGACTGGTGATGGCTTGGGATGCAGTGGATGACCTTGGCATCTTTAATGTCTGACCAAGCTCTAAGTCTAAGCACTCCACAGTGTCTGCTTCTGCCACCTTCATGGCTGTTGGGACAAATTGTTCTCATCTGCCCATTCTGCCAGGGAAAGTCTTCACACACACCCCCCACTCACCAGTGAGTTTGAGGCCCATTGGTTACACTCAACCTGGTTTAGCCTATCTGCCAAAATGGTTTCCTAGGGTGTGGCCACTGTGCATGCTACAGCTCCTTGAAGCCACAGGTGAGTGTTGGGTGACTGGTCAGACACCACAAGTAGAAGGTAGTCCTGAAAAGGGCTCAGCAGCCCTCCTACCAAAGCTGCTAGTCTTCCCTGAACACCCTGCGACCCCATTTATTGTGGAACCTCCAGCACTAGACTTGAAGTCAGAAAGAACTGAGACCCCTCAGACACACCTACCTACCTGCTGGCTATGTGACCTTGGGCAAATTGCTTTAACCTCTCTGGGCTTGGGACCCCAAAATAAAACTTGCCCCACGGGATTGTTGTGAGAATCACAAGTTAATATCTGTAAAGGACATCACAAACCTTAAAGCATTATGGAAACGCTGGTTGCTGTTGTTACTAGTAACCTCAAAAGCGAATCCTCACATATGAGACTGTGCACCAAATGGAAATAAAATGTGATCAGTGGCCACCACCTCCTGGTAAAATCAGGACCCGCTTGTAAAATTTCCAATTCTGAATAAACAAACGGACACTCGGAAAACAGCCTCATTCTCCAAGGACACATAAAGAGCCAGACCCACTCCCCACAGACCAGAACCGAGAGCAGTAGTCTTTCCAGATGGAAACATAAGGACTCACCATGAGGGAATTTTGGTTCTACCGAATTGCCTAGTGAATGGCTCCCAGCTCCAATTTCCCTAACATTCCCTGTCTCAAAGAGATGGGAGGCTTTCTAGAAGACAGGAGAGATGTCATATTCTCTAATTTTGGAGTCACACATTTTGGAGTCAGGACACAGATTACTTTATGCCCATCTTTAAAATGGGCATAATCATCCTTGATTGAGGGCAATAATCCTTTAACTTCCTATCTCATAGTATTGTTCTGGGAAAAGTGCTTTTTAACCTTAAACAGAAATCTTTCCACTATCAGCAGGTAGAAGGGACAATTTCATTGCAGGGAAATTTCAGAGGGGTGGTCCCTGTGTAAAATGTTACACATTTCATGGGCAAGATGGAGTGAGCTCCTACCTGCTCCCTAGGGCTAAATAGTACATTTTCAGTGTGAGCATTTATACTTCAGAAATCAGCAAATGCTGCAAATTAGGGCTTGATTTATTGTTTTCTTGAGTGTCCAGACTTCAGAAAGTGATAGAGAAAATGTCAATAATGGAAATTAAACTTAAAAGTGTGTCCTACATTTTTAGAGAGCTGCTTGTTATGCCCTTACCATCATACTGTGAAAGACTTGGGCACTCTGATCAGTACAATGATCCCCAAAAAATTCTTATCCACCTCCAGAGAGAACCAGATGAACTCTGAGTGCAAATTGAAGTATAATTTTCTCACTTTCTTTTGCTTGCTTTTTTGTGACATGGCTAAGATGGAAATGTGTTTTGAATGATTTTACAGGCAGAGTTGATATCATAGTTTTTGCCTTCTCTTGGGGGGTGGGGAGGGGCCAGAGGGAGAGAGGGAATTTGGAGCTCAAATTTAAATTTTAAAAAATTAATAAAAATTTTAATCTTTGAAAAAGAATGTTAAGCATAAATAATTTTTAATTAAAAGTAATGTTAAAAATAAATAAAATGTTAAAGTTTTAAAAAGAATTCAAAAAATAAATGATAAAATTTTTAAAGAGAAAAAAAAAAGAAAATTGAACAATAAAAAAACCTTCAAAACCGTTTACCATCATACCCTGCTTAGAGTTTCCAATTTCCATGGCTACTTCTAGGAAGTTGAGACCTTCCCAGAGTTGGATACCTGCTGAGGATCTGACATTTCTTCCTGGGTCTTTTCCACCGATCTTTGATCTGTTCCTCAAAGCCACACAAAACAAGTCTGCTCCCTCTTCTGTAACCCTTCCCAGCTTCATTCAACTGATCCCCCAAGGGCCCAATGTCAAATGACACCATGTTGTTTGCACTCACTGGACTCACTTCAATTAGACTATATCCTTTCTAAAACTCCCAGAACTGAAGATAGGTACTTCAAATGTGGTCAGACGAGGGCAGATCATGGTAGGACACTTTGCCCATCTGGCTCTGGACACTAACTCTTTTTCTTTTAATGAACCTTTGTATTATTTCACTGCTATGAGTATTGATTCGCGTTGAACTTGTAGCCCACTAAGACCCTCAGACATTTTTCATGGGATTTCTTGCATAGTCCGTGACTTGCCCTCCTTCCTACCCCACCCTCATCCTACACTTGGGAAGCTGATTTGGGGATATTCAACCTTGCAGGTACTTCTGTTAGCTATTTCTCTTCCTCTCTATCTTGACAAGTCATGCAGAATAAATGCAGTTACAAAGATCCTGGCCTGAGAGAGAGTGAGTGAGCTAGTGAAAGTTCTGTAGGCCTGAAGGCAGAGAAGGCGAAGGCCTGAAGAAATAAATAGGTTGCTGCCTTAGAATTCTGAAAGTCCAGTTCAGGAGATAGGATTCAAACATTCAGTTTAGTTCAATTCAATTTACTAAGCACTAAAGCCATGATCAACTGGAACTGTCCCTGGGGAAAATTCATGTTGGGTGGGTGGGGGCACAGCATGACAGGACAAGAGTCATTCCAAGCCATCCATCAAGGAGGTGGGAGATGGTCACATCAGGAAAAAGGGACATTCCTGCCCTCTGAGAGTCTGGTCCTTCCCCTTATGGGGGCTGGGGGCAAGGTGAACCCTGGGGGAAAGATTCCAGTTACAAGACCCTGGGGGTGGTCCTGCTATTTACCTGGGGAGGGTCAGGAGGTGAGGTGATAAGAGTCAGGAATGGCTGCTAATTACTAAAGGGAAGAATCACCATCCTTCAGCCCCCTGAGGGAGGAGATATTTCCACCTTGTCAGCAGACTGGGTAAAGCCAATTGTCCCCAAGGTTTTGCTCTCTGTGCTCAGTGCCTGGAATGGGAGAGATTTTGGATAAACAATTCATTGGCTGGTGGGGAAGGATCAAAAAAGACTCCAATGTTTAGAGTAGGAGTTTTTGACCTGGGGTCCATGGGGCCCCAAGGAATCCATGGAGAGATGACAAGGGGGTTTGTGAACTTGAATGGGAAAAAATATGTCTTAATTTGCACTGACATCTAACTGAAATTTAGCATGTCTTTCAATCATTTGAAAGGATTATTGTGGGAAGGGGACCATAGGTTTCACTAGATTGTCAAAGGAGTCCATGACACCAAAAGGGTTAAGAACCTTAGGCTTGGAGCCTGAGGACTTCCTCCCTATGAGATCTGTGAACTCCCATAATGAAGGGGAAGGTGGAGGGAGGGAGGGCCACTAGATGCTATAAACTTTTATTTCTTGTTGTAAGATTAGGTGAGACCTTTCTGAACAGTGGATTAGGGCAGACCTACAGGCACAAGACATTAGGTAAGTGGACCTCCCCAGGCCCTTCCAGCTGGGGTAGTCTAGGATTCTTTCCCTTCCCCTCCTGGAAGAGGATTTCATCCAACTTTCTCAGCTTCCTAAGTGGTGCTCTTCATTCTTTACGATCCTTCCATCCCATAAAAGAGGTCACTGCTGTCTCTTGCCCAGAACCTCTGGAACCAGCTGTCCTGAATCTGGCCTGCCTTGCCCAGACAAAAGAGGAACTGAAGAGTTTGGCGGCCTGCAGGGTGTCGTGTGTGTCTGCATGTGGCCAGAGCATGTGTAGGCTGTGTGTGGGAGAGGGCTGTATCATCTGCGTGTTTGTATGTGTGGGTTTGCTGTGAGGGGTGAATTGCATGAGATACAGGCATATCTACAAGTTGTGTCAGGGTGTGGGGGTATGTTGTGGGTGGGGAACATATTTGAGGTGTGTATGTGTGTGTGTGTGTGTCTCAAGTGTGACTTAGGAGAGAAAAAGGGAAAGGTTAGCACTGATAAGGATAACACATCAGGGGGAAAAACAGCTCAGGACTCAGCCACAGTGTCTCATCATGTGAGTCCTTGTCAGTCCCGAGTTAACCTTCTTGAATCCCTGTTTAGAGGAGGGACACCACTCAGCCACTTAGGAAAGGCCATTTTTGCCCTGGCCTGGGCATATTCTTGAGTCTGAGAGAGAGACACATCTGCCAGACAGATCTGCTGCCTTCAGGACACCCCTGGTTCAAGGGGGAGGTAGCCCCTGCTCTCTGGGAACTCTTATTTTGAGGAAGGAGCAAGAGCTCCTGCCCTCAGAGGGCCCCTAATTTGAGGGAGAAGATAGCTCGTGTCTTCAGGGAGCCCTTGGCCTGAGGACAAAGACAGGATGGAACATGTGTCCCCTCAAAAGACTCAATGTGATTGGGTGATTAACTTGTCCTCAATTTTCTCTCCCCATCCAAGCCCTATGTACTTTGTTTGAAATATTTTACTGGATAATGGCTGATATATTCTATAGTCTTCTCAACATTGGACTTCAGTTTTATACCATGTGATGCTTCTCCAACAGACAAGGAGTCCCTAGAAGCAAGGCCATGTCACCTCCCCCTTCCTCTTCTCACTCCCCAGCCAGAGTCATAATTGACGCAAGAAACCTGGCACTCTGCCCCATGATGCCAACACGAAATGGGGCAACTCTAGGGGTATAGGTTGTACTCTATGGGGGAAGGGCCATCCTTTCTCCCAGCTCCTTTATGCCTAGGGTTGAACTGCCCACTTCCTCATTGCCACCTTCCCTCACCCGCCTCCTAAGTGGCTTTGCACCAGATGAAAGAATTCCTGGCTATAGCTCTGGGACCAGCGCAGGGTCACGCCGGGGATATGCACTGCTTTCTACCCCATCCACTCCCACTTGCCCAGGGAACTGCCAGCCTGTTCTCTCCAGGGATATTTCTTTTGAAGGGAATTCATGGTACTTGATCAAATGAGGAAACTGGAGCTGCCTGGGACCCAGAGAGGGAAAGAGCCCCCTTTCTAGCCCTAACTTGGGGGCTGTCTCACCCACCTCAGGGCAAAAAGAAGCAGTCCTTCCCAGGAATATCACTGGAGTGGTCTCCATTATTTAGCACATCAAGCTGGGGATAAAAAAAGCATCCTGATTAATAAAAAGTTTGATGGAAATTTCATATGTTGACTCCGATCCTAAACATTTTCCAGTCACATCTGGTGGTGGTTGGAAGCCTGGCCTGCCTGTTTATGTTCACAATGAGAACATTTTTTCCAACCCTGTCAACAATTATTTTCTCCCTCTGAAGGGTCAAGGGGCAGACTTACCCAAGTTGTTAAATTCTCCGATTCTGATGAGCCAGTGGCTCCTTCTTTCTTCCCTGCTTCCTCTCCCTATTTCTCTCTTCTCTTCCCTCTCTTTTTCCTCTTCCCCCTCCTCATCCTTCTCTTTGTTCTCTTTCTCTTCTTCTCTATCATTCACCTTCTGCATATACTTCATACTTAGGTAAGGACCAACTGCACCATAGTGGCAAGGACACTGAATTTGGAGTTGGAAGACTTGAGTCTGAATCCTGACTCTGCTGTTTTCCATCTCTGTCCATGGACAAGGCCTTTCCTAGGCCTACTTTCTTATCTGTAAAATTAGAGGGTTGGCTAGATGTCTCCTAAGGTTGCTACAGCTGTCTTCCTTACTGAATACCCCAGGACTCTGTGAAAGGGAGAGAGCGATGTGGGCCAGAGTGATCAGATAGCCTGCTGTAATGGAATAAGGGCTGAGTGGGGAATTGGGAGGCTTGTCTCCTAGGCCTGACTCTGCAACTAATTTGCTGCATGATCTTAGAATCGTCATCTTCAATCTAGGCCTGTTTGGCCACATACCATATCCAGGGCACACTTCTATCAGAATTAGACAATTGAAGACAATAAATGCCACTGGGACCAGACCACTAGGCCTCAACTCCAACACTCCAAGGTTACTGGGTAAGGTCACTGACACTGGACATGGACCAGTCTACAACTCTACCTGGCCCTGATCATTTGATCATACTTTCACTCAGTTCCAGTGAAAAGTTAGAGGCTTCCCCAGACACCAGGGGAATACTTACTCTATGCACAGTGCTGGGAATAGAGTAACTATTTAATAAAACATCATTTCCTTCCTTCCTTCCTTCCTTCCTTCCTTCCTCCCTCCCTCCCTCCTTCCTTTCCTTCTTTCCTTCTTTCCTCCATCCTTCCCTCCCTTCCTTCCTTCCTTCCTTCCTTCCTTCCTTCCTTCCTTCCTTCTTATGTACAGAAGAACCTCCACAAGATCTAGACTGGAGAGAGTAACTGAATTTTCTCATCTGTGAAATGAAAGGATTGGAATAAATATTTTCTATGGTCCCACTTAGCTCTCATATTCTTTGATCTGAGATCATCATGTCCTGGAGTGGTCAGGGAAGGATCAAGAGATTTAAGACTAGAAAAGACCTTAGAGATCAAGTATAACTTTCTGGCACTTTAGAAGAAGGAACTGAGGTCCAGAAGTGATCTGCCAAAGGTCACTTGGCTAGTAAGTGGCAGATTTTGAATCTGAACTGAGATGCCTTTGACTTTAAGGCCAGAACTCCTTAGACTGAACCATCTTTCTGGAGGAGGTAATATTTGAATTGTGCCAGAAAGATAGATATGATTTTCCTGGGCTGAGATGATTGGTTGAGAGCATCCCAAGAAGAGAAGATGGTGTGAGAAAAAGGTACAAAGATGATGAAGGATAAGGATGTGTTTAGCTTGAGCAGAATGTGTTTAATCAAGCCTTAGAGCATCATACAACTGAATTGTTATTATTTTTATTAAGTAATAAGTGGAAAACAAGATGAGTGGCTTATGGGCCAAGACTTTGAACTTTATCCTGTGGACAGAAGGGACCCACTAAAGATTTCTGAACAAGGGAATGGGGTATGTAGAAGTTTATTTGGTCAATGAATGCAGGATGAATTGGAGAGGGGAAAAACTGAGGAAAGATGGGCTATGATGATAGTTCAGATGGGAGATGGTGAAGGCCCGAACTTGGATGTGGTGGTGAGAGCAGAGTAGAGGGGACAAGTGAGAGAGACATTATGCCAGTATGCTCTCTATTCCCCATTTTATCAAAAATGTGACACTTAAAACTGAAAACAATACTCTGCATACAGTCTGGTCAAGGAAGACTACAGGGGAAACTCTGTCCCTAATCCTAGACGAGTTGCCTCTCTTCATTCAGACTCAGATTGCTGCTTTTTTGGCTGTCAAATTATGTGGTGGAACCATATTCCTGGCCCCAGTTGGGGCCCTCTTCATGGCAACAGACTGGACCCAACCTGGGTCACAGATCACACTCTAAGCTGTGTAACGGACTGAGCTTAAACTCTATAAAGACAGAGGTGTGATATTGGTTATAGAAGGAGACCTAAGCCCAACCAGAGACCGAGACCATTATAATAATGATAAAAACCGAGAGGCTTAATCTCAGTTACAACTTGAACCATAGCCTCAGATCACTCAGTGATTCCTAATCTCTGCTGTAGGCATAGAACTCTGAGTCATAGGACAGACTGAGTCTGAATGAAAGCTAAGATACTGAGGTCTATCCCTGGTTACTAACCCCAGTCACCACAGTCTGAGCCCCAATCTGTTTGAAGAATGAGCAGGAATCCTGGTCACAGACTGAGATCTAATTCTAGTCAAAGACTGATGACAAACCAAGATCGTAGACTGAGTAATATCAGAATCACAAAGTTTTAGAGCTAGAAAGCACACCAACAGTCATCTTTTCCATCTCCTACCTGAAAAAGAAACCATAGCATGATAGGACAAAGGTCTCTAGGCTTTGCTTGGACTCTTCCAGGAAGGGGGAACCCACTGCCTACCAAAGGAAGCCATTCCACTCTTGGATGCCTCTGGTTGTTGGGAAATACTTCCTGATATGAAAACAAAATTTACCTCTTTGAAGGTCCTTTGGGGCCAAACAGAATAAATCTGTTCCACGTGACTCCTTTCAAGTATCCAAGGACAGCTATCAGACTCTCCTTAAGTCTTCCATTCTCAAAGAGAAACATTCCATGGTCTTCCAACTAATTTTCATATACTATGGCTTCAAGGCCCTTCATTACATAGGTCTGACCACTCCCTCCCCCCTTCCCCCTTCAATTAATAAACCCTATTGGCTCCCAATTACCTCCAGGACAAAATATAAAGTCATCTGTTTAGCATGACCTGGATTTCCTACCTTTGTAGTCTTCTATTTGACTCTCTTCTGTGTGGTCTATAATCCAGCCACACTGATTCATTTGCTGTTTCTCCAATTCCATCTCCCATCTCCATGCTTCTACCCTGGCTGCCCCCATTCCTGAAATGTTATTCTTCCTTACCTCTGCCTCTTAATTTCCCTAGATTCTTTCAAGACTGAGATAAATTCCATCATTTGCAGATCCCCTGTCTATTAGTGACTTCTCTGTGTGACTTTCCATCTACTCTATATGTATTGTATATGCACCGAGTTATTTACATGTTTTCCCCCAATTAGAATGGAAGCTTCCTGAGGGCAAGGACTGGTTTTTCCTTTTGGGTATCCTCAAAACTAAGCTCACACAGTAAACACTTAATGAGTGCTTTCTGACTTTCTGACTGACTTACAATCACAAACTGAGTCCAAAGGAAAGTCAAAGATTGAGATTTAACTTGGATCGTAGACTGAACCCTTCTCATAGATTTACTTCTATTCCTCATATAGTTCTGAGACCTGACCTTGGTCACAGACTTTTTACTAATCCAGCCCATAGACCAGTCTCCTAACCCCATTGGCTGGTGCAAAACTACAAGACATGGTTTGATGTAGACACCAAGCAATCATATGTGTATGGCTCAGGGAAAGCAGTCTTCCTTGCTTCTGGAGACTCAGCCAGGTTCTGGCCATCTCTCTCTCTCTCTCTCTCTCTCTCTCTCTCTCTCTCTCTCTCTCTTTCCTCCTGATTGTAAGAAACTCATTTACTAGGATATAGGAATAGTCCTCTAGAACAGAGGCATGTAACTTTTGTGTGTGTTATGGACCCCTAGGGCAGTCTTGTGAAGCCTATAGAACCATTCTCAAAGTAATGTTTTTAAATGAATAAAATAAAATGCCTAGGGTTACAAAGAAAATCAAATATATTGAAATACAGTTATTAAAATATCTCAAAAACAAGTCCCAAAATGGTATGTTAAGGATCCTTGACTATGTCGTACTACAAGACACTTATAAGGAGGATTTGTATTTTAACAGGATAAAATACCAGAGAGATATGATTGGATTGTGACATTTTGAGTAGCATCATTGCCTGGGTGGGGGAGATCGGGAAAACAGTAGGAAACAGGGCTTTCTTGGCACCACTGTCATTATAATATATAGTTTATTGTTGACTCTGTCTATCATTGGTGCCATTTGGGAAAGCCATGCCCTACTTTTTCTAAGCCAAATGAATTTTATCTAGAATCACACAACCTGGACATTACAATGACCACAACTATGTTGTCACCCTCTCTTGGAATGGCTTCCTCTTTTTCTCTCTGCCAGTCCATCCCCTCTTCCAAGGCCTAGATGAAGACTCACTTCCATAAGCAAGACCCCTCTGCCTGTTCCCTGCTCCACATCAAAGGGGATGAACCTCTCCCCTGTTTGCTTATTCTTTACCCTCTGAGTTCTGATTCATGAGAAGTTATAGATTACTAGAATCATAGATCTGTGAAATATTAGAACCTTAGTGTCAGGGCTCTCTCCCCTTCCAAACTCTACAAGGGTCCCATAATCTCTGACTGGGGCGCACCTGAGAAACACAGGGAAGAAAGCCAGGTGGGACAATGGATAGAGCTTTGGACTTAGAACCAGGAAAGACCTGAATTTGCATCCTGCCTCAGACACTTATTAGATGTGTGATCCTGGTCCAGTTAATTAACCCTTCAGCCTCAGTTGTATGGTGGAGATGATACTAGCATGTGCTTTGCAGGATTGTTGCAAAGATCGAATGAGATAGCATTTAAAGTGCTTTACAAGCTTTAAAGTACTGTAAAAGTGTGAGTTATTATACGTAAGTATGCGGGTGTCATTGACTTTGTGATCCCGTCATTGGGATATAAGCCCTTTGCCATTGTTCTCTTTGCTTAAGATCTCAGGCAGATGATAGCACGGCCTAGCACTCAAGACGTCCCCAGGGATAAATGCAGCACAAGAGAGTATGAAGAGATCGTTCAGGAACACCAGACCACTGGGTCACATTGCTCTGCCCTTCTCTTCAGCCTCTTCAAGGACCATCACTTCTCCAACACCTGCAGAGTAAGACAGTTTAAGAACACCATTCCAAAGCCCTAGGCTTTCCTCGACTTTATTTACTTCCTACAGCCAGCCTCAGGTTGCTCAACTGTCAGAGTGCATTGCCATTGGGATGAGGGGGGGAGGGACAGAGAGACAGAGAGAGACACACAGAAACAGAGACACAGAAAGAGAAAGGGAGAGAGAGAGAGAGATCTTTTGTCTTTCGAATCTCCCCCTTTGTGCCTCCCCCCTACTTTAAAGAATGGCACAGGGGAAAGGCGAGGAGTGATTTCTTCTGTGCCTGGCTCTCTTCTCTGCTTCCGGGGATGAATTCTTTGGCTTCACAGAGAGCATCTCTCCTCTGCAGAGCTGGCTGGCTTTAGAAAGGTCACGGGGTGTGGGTGATCCCTTGGCCAGCCTACAATTCCATCAAACTGATGGAGGTGCTTCTTTGCATTCCCAAAGGACCCACAAATGTAACTACATCGTCTTTACACTTCCTTTACAAGCTGTGAATGACCACTCCCTGTTTTTTGTGCCCTTTATAATCCACGAATGGGTCATTTGGGGTGTGAGTCTCATACCCTTTACAAGTTACAAAAAGAATCTTGTAAAAATTGGAAGGGGTGAACCCTTTACTAAGTGAAAAGTCAACTGTCTTAACACCCCACTGTCTCTGGTTCCTGCTCTCTACATTCTACAGTCTCATGGAGTGACTGGGGGGTGGGGAAGAGGAACTCAATTAACCAGAGGTCCCCTTGTTCTCCCACCACCCAACTAAATTTATATAAATGTTCCATGCGGAACTTTATTCTCTCATTTTATCTTTACAAAAACCCTTCAAATTAGGCAGGGAAGAAATGATCATATAATTTATGTGTAGCCCTGAACAGAACCCAGGTCTCACAGCTACTCATCCAATATTCTTTCTGCTGAACCATATTGGCTATTTGCTTAGCAAGCAGCTGCCTCACTCGCCTTGTCCGTCTCTTGACCATCCGTCCCTGGGTCACTGCTGGGATCTAACCTTAGGAAACTCGGTGAGTCTAGACTTGAGAAATCCTGGAGCTCAACTTAGCCAGATCCTGAGGTCAGATTCAGGGATAGCCTTCCCCTCCCCACCCCGCAACACCACCACCAAGGAGAAGACCCAAGGGTAGGATCTGCCCTCAAAAAGGAACCAATGGGTGTGGAGGGCTTGGGCAGGAGTGCTCCATTGTTGCCAAAGGGAGGGCAGGATGCCTATCTGGTCTATGGGAGGGTAATGTAGTATGGATTAAGTCAGCTCAGGAAGCAATGGAGGCATGAGGCATCGTATCTAGGGCAGGCTAGCACTTGCACTGATATTCTTGCCCATCATTCATCATTGGCCCAGAGAGTGGCGTCCTCCAAAGTTAAAGGAACCCATCCTAAGACCTCCAAGCTCGAGGGTACTGTAAGCATATCAGCCTCTTTCAGCTCCAGCCAACTTCCTTACTGCTCTCTATTCTTAACACCCGCTCACCTGGAGAGAATATCCAGGGCCCAGACTGCTTGGAGCTCCTCTGACCCAGGAAAGGGCCCTTTGAATGGTGGAGGCTCCTTGAAAGCAGGGCATAGTCTCTCCTTCAGACCAGTGACTCCCCAAGAGCTTGGCCTCATCTTCCTTTTTAATCAATCAATTAAGTCAAGTGAACAACCACAAGCATTCCTTAAGTGATTACTATGTGCCAGGCTTGGTACTAAGTCCTAGGAATACAAACACAAGTAAAAGAAAGACAGTCCCTGCCCCCCCTAGAGCTTACCTTCTAATAAGAGAAAATGACCAAAAAAAGAGCTAAAAAGTGGGGTGGGGCAAAGTTCTCACAGAGCGGTGCCATAGAGCAAAGAACATAGGACTTAGAGGCAAGAGACTGTGTTCTAATCCCAGCTCTGCCACTTCCCCATTTATGCGAACATGGGGCAGCCCTTTCACATCTCTGAGTCTCTGTTTTCCCATGTGTCCTAGCCTGAGCAGACTGGAATTAGATGATCCCAAAGGTCTATCCAACTCTGACTTCTAAGGAGTTGATGGGTCAATTTGCCTCTTTGATCCTCAACTTTCTCATCTGTAAAATAGGTTTAAAAGCTATGCCAGCCACCTCACAGGGTCATTCTGAGGAAAGTACTGCAAAGATCTCAAGGTACCTTAGAAATGAGAGTTATTGTTATGAGAGAAAACATAATGTAGGAGAAAGAGCATGGGCCTTGGAGTCAGGACACTTGAATGTGAGTGGCAGTTCTGTTACTAGCTGGGTGACCCCAGCCATCTCCCCTCACCTCTGTGAACCTCGGCTTCTTCACCCATAAAATGAGAGAGCTAATGCTTTCACTCTCTCCCTTGGATAGCTTTTGGGAAGGATTCATTATTCAAAAATAAGGTTATTAATATTATTATTACATAGTGATCTGAATTCTGATTCCTTTTAGTTCCATTACCTTCCCTCTTGTTTTCATGTTGGTTCTCCCCTTAGACTGTGAGCTTCTTGAGAGCAGGGATTATTTTTTGCCTTTTTTTGGGTATCTCCAGCACTTAGTACAGTGCTTGGCACATAGTAGGTGCTTAATAAATGCTTAATTGACTGACTGAATTAATGGAGCTGAGCTATGGAAATTATATTCCAGAGTCACTGTAGGATTTAGACCTGAAAGGGGCCCTAGAGATAATTCAATTCACCTCCCCTCATTTTACAGGGGTGAAATTGAGGTCTAGAGGCAGAAGAGACTTGTCTAAAGTCACACCTGAAGTAAGCGGTAGCAAAAAGCTGTGTCGGAATTTGAACTCAGCTCCCCCGATTCAAAATTCTGCTTTTTCCCACTACACCATTGTAACAAACACAATGATACTGCTCTCAGTCTTATAACTGCCTCTGCTAATGATGACTCCCAGAGGTGACGGAAAGCAGGAAGCACAATCTGGAGGCATTCAAGGCAATTGGCAGCCCCTCCAGGACAATCAATTTGCATAGAAGTGTCCCCTCCTCTTCTCCCCTCCCCCTCCCCCAACAGTTCCCCATTCCCCCCACTAGATGGAGGCAGACATTAATGTATCCCGGGATGACAAGCTATGGATAATTTCCATAAATTCTAAAAGGCCAAAGTGTGTGGTCCTGGGGGAGATTAATACATTTTTCTTTCTTTTTCCTCTTCTTCCCCCACCTTTTAATTTAGTGGATAATGGATAGGAATGGGCCAGGTGATATAAAGAGGGAACTGGGACAGGAGATGGGAAACCAAAAGACACAAGAGCAGAGTTGAAAGTTTTCTCCAAAGTTCATTCTTAGGGACCAAGCAGGTTCTGATCATTTCTTGCCTGAGGGAAGGGTCTAGGGATGGCCAGACAGTTCATCACTAAGAATATCTAGTATCCTAAAATGTCAGATCTTATTTGGGACTCAGATCAGAAAGCATAGAATGTTAGAACAAAAAGGGCCCTTAAAGATCACCTCTTCCAATCCCCTCATGAGGTTCCATGGTTAAGGGACTTGTCCACAGCCCTCCAGCTAATATGAGTCAGATCCAGAACCCAGGTCTTATCAATCCAAAATCAATGCCCTTTGATATAAACTAGGCTTTACTGATCCATCTGTACAGTCTATGACTCAGCTAGGTTGCAGTTAAATAATTTTAGGGGTAAGGGAGGAAGAGGAGTGACTATGGCCAGTTTCTGCCCTGACAAGAGGACCAGGTTGGCAATGCATCCAGTTTGGCTGTTGAGATCATCCAGCCCATAGGAATGATTAGAACGGAAACAAAATCAAACCACATCTGGAAAATGGATGCTGTGGTTCCTGCCCCCTTCCTCAAATATTGGGAAGCTCCCAAGCTTCACCTCCAGGCTGTGCCCCGAGGAGAGTTCCCCCCTCCCCTTCTGAGCAAACTCATACTTAGGGTAATGAGAAACATGGGACTTTAGTCTGCAAGGGATTTCTAAGAACGCCCTACGCTTGAATTTGCAATGCTGCTAGATGGGAAGTTGAAAAAGATCTGAGGGTTTTAGTAGCCTGCAAGCACCAGATGAGCCAGCAGTGTGACCTAGAAGCTGAAAAAGCTAAGAGAACCCTAGGTTTCATGGATAGAGGCTGAGAGCACAAACCAAAGGAGGTGGCAGTTCTGTCCTCTGCTTTGATCAGATCACATCTGAAATACTGTGATTAGCAGAATGCCTGGCCCACAGTAAATGCTCTTGTGGGACTGATTCTCTCTCTCTCTCTCTCTCTCTCTCTCTCTCTCTCTCTCTCTCTCTCTCGTCCTTCTTTCCTTCCTCCCTCCCTCTGTTTCTACCCTATTTCATCTTCCTTCCTTCTTTTTTTCTTCCTTCCTTCCTTCCTTCCTTCCTCCCTCCCTCTCTCCCCTCCTTCCTTCCTTTCTTTATTCCTTCCTTTCTTCCTTTTCTTCCTGTCTCTCTCTCTCTCTCTCTCTCTCTCTCTCTCTCTCTCTCTCACTCTCTGTCTCTTTCTTACAGAGGAGAGAACCAGCTTTACAAAGGAGAGATGATAGGAATTAGAAACCTCAATCCTTGTTGATAAAAGAGATATATGTTTAGAGGATCATGGAATTAACAGTTAGAAAAGACCTTAAAGGTCAATGCCCTAATAGGAACAGCCCTAGGGCTAGGACTCAAGTCTCTTAACTTCCAACCCAGCACCCTTCCTATTTCCTAAACTGTCTTCATGTTGCTAAGAGTGTCAGGTCTAGTTCTTCTTCCAGATGTGTTCCCATCTGAGTGATGTGTTCTCTTTAATCCCTCAAAGAAAAGGGATGTAGAGCATTCCTGGTCTCCTAGAGTCACCAAGAGCATCCTAACAAATCAGACCCCACAGATAGACAAGTAGAAAAAATAGCCCTTATTTCTAGAACACTTTAAGGTTTACAAAAGACTTTACTCAATGTCTGCGAAGGATTGCAAAGAGTTTTGGTGCAGGGGAGGAATGTAACCCAGATTCCAAAGACCAGTGGTGTGATTTCCTCACAGGTGGAGATCAGTGCCCTGGGCCTGTATGAGAGATGAGGTGGAGTTGATGAGAACCATAAAGAAGAGAGATGTGTTCTCTTCAGGCTTCTTGGAGCTCTTACATCCTTCAAGTGCTTCTGGCTTTCAGCTTCAAGAGAGAAGACAGATGATGCCAACCCCACTTCAGGGCAGTGGGAAGGGAAAAATGGAAGGGAAGTGGAAAAAAGACTCTGGGGAGGAGTTGACATGTGGAACTTCAAAATCTGTCCTTATTCTCAGCTTGTTATACTAGTTACTTTGGGGAATTTCCCTGGTGAGATCTGGGATTTTCTCTCTCTCTTGGTCGAGCTGAGTTATGGGAGAGCTCCTTTACTTTGTATTATTTGTTATATATTCTCCTGTGCACACTTTCTCTGACTTCCTTTTTGCTATTGATTTGCATAAGTGGGGCTTTTTTTTTTTGCAAACCCTGCTCCCAAAACCAAAAAAAAAAACCATGTTTCCCACACCAACCCTAGGGATTATTCCACTGAGGAAACAGAGATTCAGAGAGAAGAGAAATGAGTTGGCCAAGGTCATAGTTAGGCATGGGCAGAGCAGAAATGAAGCCCAGGCCTTTTCTCTCCAGGTTCAATGCTCTCTGTTGTACCACAACTGCTTTGCTGGCTCTAACTGTTCTCCCCTCCTCTGGCAGTCTGGGAAGAAGGAGGGAGGGATGAGGGGGAGGTTAAACCAGGGGAGCTTGGCCAGGCCTAGAAGATGGGGTCAGAGAGGCTGAGAGGAAAGGACAATTAGGCGTCTTTGTAAACATGACCATCTGAAGCTTTTGTAACTTATTATGGGAGATGTGGCTTTTTCCTTAATTCATTAATCAAGTTTCATTTCTAACTAGATCATGTCTCAGTTGGCTTAATGGACACAGGGTTTTCTTCTGGGCTGAAGAACCAGGGGGGATGTGGGTAGCCCAAAAGCCAAGCTGGGACCAGAGAGTAAGGAACCATCAGCCCGAAGGCTCTGAGTGCTGCCCATTAACAAAACAGAGAAAATTTCATAGGGCCATAAACTAGGTTCTGGGTTTGGAGTCTAGGCTGGCCTGAACTCAGAAGTCTTGACCCTGAGCTTTGAAGTTCAAGGTCAGCTTCCTCTCCACCTGGACTAGATCCTTGTAAATATTCACTATTCAATTTGGGGGACTCTCTGAGGCTCTGATTTAGAGAGCTTTTTTAAAGCTTATATTGTGGAAAAGTCAGGGTCAGCGAGGCTGAGCAGAAGGGACAATTAGGCGCCTTTGTAAACATGACCATGTGAAGAGGAGGGTCAAAGGAGGGGAGAGGCCTGTGCCTGGTGCTGCTGCTTGGAGACATTGGGATGATGATAATGAACAGCAGAGAGAAATAAGAACCACTCCACACCGATTTTTCTCCACCAAAGAGAATAGTTTTTGTTCTGGAATGAACTGGATGAAAACGGCTAATAGGAAGTTGAAGCCCAATACTGATATGGACTTAATGGCTTCTGCTGTTGTTCAGTCGTTTCCCACTCTTAACCCCATTTAGCGTTTTCTTGGCAAACATACTGGAGTGGTTTGCCATTTCCTTCTCCAGCTCATTTTACAGGTGAGGAAACTGAGGCAAACAGGGTTAAGCGACTTGCCCAGGGTCACACAACTAGTGAGTGTCTGAGGAGGGATTTGAACTCTTGAAGATGAGTCTTCCTGATTCCAGACCTGGTACTCTGTCCACTAGCTGGACCTAGTAATTAAGATAAGAGATTTAGAGCTAGAAGGGAATCTAAGAAACCATTTATTCCAACCACTTCATTCTACAGAGGAGGAAACTGAGGCCCAGAGGAGCTAAGTGATTTGTCCAAAGTTAAGCAAGTGGTGAGAGCTGTAATGGTAGCATGCTTTGATGGATAGGATGATGGACTTGGAGGCAGGAAGACCTACGTTTGATTCCAGCCTTAGACACTTGCTATTTGTGCGAACCTGGGCAAGTCATTTAAACTTCTTTGTTACTCAGTTTCCTCATCTGTAAATTTGGGGTATTGATTTTTAAGGTCTTTTCCTGCTCTAATTCTATGGTCTTCTGATCATATAATGTCTCATCACCAAGGAACAAGTTTTCTCATTCCCACCACCTCTCCTCTTTAGAGCTGGGTTCTCTTATCTTCTCTTCTCCACCTCTGCACCACCACCCCCCTCCCCCAGCTTAGTCTGCAGAAGAAGATACAGACTTTTTCCTTTCATTTCTCCTCACTTCCCCAAAGGTTCACTGAACCTTATTTGGGAGTGTTGAAAGAGTTCTTGCCATTAATTGCTAGATGGTGTTAAATTGTCACAGATGATTTTTCCAAAGTTACAGAGGTCTTGGCAGTTAATCATAGTCATTCATAGTAATGACCAGATAATTAAATCTAGTTCTTTCTTTTTTTCCTAATTTTGTCTAGGACCGGCTGATCTCAATTTTGTCCAGACTGGAGACTGGAAAAGCTAAAGTCAAGTAATCTTAACTTGAAGGGACCTCAGACAGGTCATAAATCTGGAGCTGGAGAGGACTTTAAAGCTCATCTAGTCCAACCCCTCTCAGTTTACAGATACAGAAACTGAGGCATGGAGAGGTTAAGTCACTTGCCCAAGGACACAGAGGTGATAAGTTTCAGAACACCACAAGGACATGTAATTTTATTTGTATTTGAATAATAATCCCCTCCTAGACAAATGATCATCTAGTTTCTGATAGGACACCTCTCCTGATGGGAAACCCGCCCTCTAGAGGCTGCCTTCTGGATACTCCTCACCAAGAGGAAGTTCTTCCTCACATCAAACCTTAACCTGAGTCTTTCCATGTTCCCCTGATGGCTCCTAGTTCTTCTCTCTGGGGCCAAGCAAAATAAGCTTAAACCTTTTGGCACATGACAATGCTTTAAATACATGAAAGCTATTCCACCCACCTACCTTTCTCTCCTTCCTCTCAGTCTTCTCTTCTCCAAGCTAAATAAACACCTACAATTCCTCCAAGTAATTTTCATATGATATGATCTCCAGTCTCACCACCATTTTGGTCCTTTTCTTCCAGAAACATCCTGGTTTGTCAATAACCTTTCTAAAACGTGGTGCTCGGAACCAAACACAATACTCCAGAAGTGGTCAAACCAGAGAGGACATCAGCAGTATCACCTCCCTTTCTCTGCATACGGTGACTCTGTTTAATGAGACTTAAGATTGCACGATAGTTTTTGGTTGCCACAGTACCCTGCTGAGTCACACTGAGCTTGTGGGTCACAGAAACCCCATATCTTTGTCACATGATCTCTTCTTTAATACGACCTCTCCTGATGAGATCCCATTGTGCAATTGATTATTTTTAATCTGAGCGTAGGAATGTGGATGGGCATACACACACACATGTGTATTTATTTAATTTCATTTTCTTAGTTTTGATTCATTAGCCTAGCAGGTTGAGGTCTTTTTGGATCTTGATCTTATTTTCCAATATATTAGAAATCTTTCCCCAAGATAAGAACACAGCAAACTGTCTATATGGATGTCATGTAGGGGGTTACATCAAGAGTAGCAAGTATCCTACTAGTTGACAGAGCCAGGTGATTCATCCTTTGTAAATAGTTCTTTGAGCAAGTGTGATCTCCAGGGTCTCTTCCTGTTCTGTCAATCTATGGCTCAATGAGATTTGGGACCATATGACTCACCTCAGCTCGGTCCAATTTCAATCTGTGGTCAAGTCATTTCCCTTTGTGGAGTCCTCAGTTTTCTTCCTTTGTAAACTTAAAGAACTGGAATCAAAGACCACCAAGGACTCAATGATACCTACATGTCTGATATTAGGGGAGAGGGGGAGAGAGAGAGAGAGACAGAGAGAGACAGAGAGACAGAGACAGAGAGAGAGAGAGAAAGGGAGAGACAGAGAGAGAGACAGAGAGAGAAAGGGAGAGACAGAGACAGAGAGATAGAGACAGAGAGAGAGAGAGAGAGAGAGAGAGAGAGAGAGAGAGAGAGAGAGATTTGGTGAAAGCCTCTTTCAGCCCTCTCTCCAAAAGCATCTGTTCCCTGTAAAGATGGCCACTTCCTCGTAATCAGCCATCTTATATGCCAAGTGTGAAGAAACACCTGTCCTTGCCGCCTAGTTATCAAGAATAATTAGTCAGAAAATAAAGCTACCAGATAGGATTTTTCCTTGGGCTCCTCAGAAGTGACCTCATGGTATTCTGGGATCTGTCTCCTGCCATGGCTCCCTGCAACTGAAGGTGCCTTTAGAATTTCTTTAATGAGGCAGGTTTGATAATTCCTTCTTTATTTATTGGTAATGGAGCTAAGTATAAAGGCTTATGCTGACAGTCTTGGCTTATCCACCTCATTGGCCTGGATGGTGTTAGGCTCCCAGCTCCCGGAGCCATGTTCTCAGAACTGTGGTACCACCCAAAGAGGCATGGTTGGAGACTCTCCAGGCTCAGCCCCTTACTGGTTGTGCGAGCTTGGGCAAGTTCTTCTTGGAGCCTGCTTCCTCTATAAAATGAGGGATTGAGCTAGAGCAGAGGTCCTTAACCCGAGGTCCATGGACCCCCAAAGCATCTGTGGATAGTTTTCAGGGGATGAGGAAAAATTACATCTTTATTTTCACTAACCTTTGGTTTCCTTGGTAATCCTATGTGTTTTATTTTATGCCTTTAAAAACATTATTCTGAGAAGGCACCCCTAGCAGCTGGGTCTGGAGTCAGGAAGAATTTAAATATAACCTCAGGCACTTACTTGCTATATGACCTTGGGCAAGTCTCTTAACTTCTGTTTACCTCAGTTTCCTCAGTTGTGAAATGAAGATACACAGAGAGTTGTTGTGAGTATTAAATGAGATATTTGTTTTTTAAAAAGTGCTTGGCAGAGTGCCTGGCATGCAGTAGGCTCTATTTAAATGCTTATTCTCCTCTCTTCCTTTCCCCTTTCACCAGACTGCCAGTGGAGTCTGTGACCAAAAAAATGGTTAAGAACCTTTAGTCTGGGTGATCTGTAAAGACCCTCCTAGTCCTACATCCTAGGACTCTGAGGATGTCTTGTTGTCTCTTGGCTGCCATAATTTTCTTCCCTAAGCCCTGACACATCAGGCTACTCCAATCTACCCGCACCCACTATACTCTAATCTTCTATTTGTTCAAACCCATTGGCTTCCCATCATCACTTCTCCACAGCCTTCTTAATTCAAAGACTCCCTGGCCTGCAGCATCTTGGTAGAACTGAGATACCAGACTCACCTTGAAAACTTTTGACAGTAAGTGAGGGGAGCAGAAACAGGAGAACATTGTACACAGTTATAGCCACATTGTACAATGACTAACTTTGATAGACTTGGCTCTTCTCACCCATGCAAGGTTCCAAGACAACTCCAAAAGGCTTATGATGGAGAATGCCATCCACATCCAGAGAAAGAATTGTGGAGTCTGAATGCAGATTGAAGCAAACCATTTGCTCTCTCTCTTTTTTGTTTTATTTTGGTTTTTATTTCTCATGATTCATTCCATTGGTTATAATTCTCCTTTACAACATGACTAATGTGAAAGTACATTTAATATGAATGTATATGTAGAGCCTATATCAGATTGAGTGCTGTCTTGGGGAAGGAGGACAGGAGGGAGGGGGAGAAAATTTAAAACTCAAAAACTTGTGGAACTCAATATTGTAAACTAAAAATTGATAAATTAATTAAAATAAAGAAAACCTTTGACAATACATATATCTTCTCTTGACTGAACTCTTTGGCTCTCCAATTGTGCTGTGTATCTTCCATGACTCATCCTGGGATGTTCTCAGACCAGCCTTGACAGGACCAATGGGAAGCTTTCTAAGCTTCAGATTTCAAAATAGAAAAACATCTTAATATCAAAAACTTTGAACTGGACAGGGAACTCAGGAAACTGTGGCCCAGAGAGGGGCAATGCTCTTCTCTAGGCCACATAGATAGTAAGCAGAGTGGTGGAGATTGGAACCCAGACCCTCTGGCTCTAGCACCATCACCCTTAGCACAACACACAATGCTTCTCTCTAAAGACACTTCCTTTCAATACCTTGGGAGGTTTTCCGTCTACTCAATATAGTATGTCTCTCCAACAGCGCAGGCCACAACCTGTTTGTGCCTTCTCTTCCTATGTGCCTCTTGATCATGTTCCCTCATCAATCATCTCCAGAGATTCCACCATTGTCTAAAGGAGCCTTCCCCATGATCTTTAAACATTGCACTGTCATTAGTGGGACACCCAGACTCTTAGTCTCACTGTGGGATTTGCCTAGCTCCCTTCCTGCTGGTACACTCCTCTCCTGATTTCCTGTATGCTGATTCTGTGGCAGAACACGTCTTGACAGTAATACAATTGACCGAAGGGCAGGAACATATAAGAACTCTCTGGGTTTACTCTTCGTTAACTGGGGGAAAAGCAATTGATTTGGTAGAGCAAAATATCACCTTTAGACATCAGCAAGACATCTCCTATAGATATATCAATAGCATACAAGAGTTCTTGAAAGATGGAAGGGTGGAGTTCCTTTTGTTCAGTTACCCTCTGATGGTTAGTATCAATGAAGAAAGGCATAAAACAGGGAGGTACACTGACCGTAGGTTACCAGATTATAGAGTTAGAGCTGGAAAGGACCATAGAGGTGATCTAGTCTATTCCTCTACTTTTATAGATAAGGAAAATGAAGTCTAGAGAAATTGAGTGACTTGCCCAAGGCCACACAGATAATAAGTAGCAGAGCTGTGTTCAACACTCTCTTGGAAGAGGTCCAGTGCAGTGTCCAAATGGAAAAGGGATCTCTTCTACATGGCAAAGTCCTTCTTAAAACTACAGCATATCACAAACTTTCTCTTCACTAATCCTAAGAGGGTACCACCCTCATGCACCACTCATACAAACTCCCTTCTTGTTCTCCTCCCCCAGGCTAGTGGTTGAGTCTTCTCCATTCGAGTGGGGAGTCTATCAGCACCAAATATTGGGGTGCTTTTACCTCCACAGACTAGGACTTCCCTGAGGGCAGAGACCCTCATCCTAGGTATATCCTGATGACAGGAACCTTCTCTCTCCCCACTTACCTGGGTCTCCCTTAGAATACCAGTGCTCTCTCTTCTTCACACCAGGGGCTCCACAACAATGTGAGTTTATCAACTGCCTCAAACCCCCATGACCCTAGTCCCTTCAGCTACTGTCACCTTGTACCTGTACGTCCAGGTTCAATGAAAGATGAGACTCCCAGCTCTACAGTAACAGTCTAGTAGGACCCTGGGATTAAGGCTTTGGCTGAAGCCCAGGGTCTGTCTCCTAATAATCCAAACTATCCCTCAGCCACCTCCCCACACTCAGCATGAAGCCTACAACAAGGACATTCTTCATAGGCATCCTAGAGCCCAGATCTGAGCAAAACCCAGAATACTGGGCGTGTGTTGATGCACCCTCCCATCTGGACAGTCCCCGTCCATAGACTGTTCATTCGACGAGACTAGAACAGTAAACATTTTTTTGGTTGGAAATATTTTGTGGAAAAAGTCCTGAAATTGGAGATAGAAGATCTGGGTTCAGATCCTACCTCTCCTACTTACTAGGTGTGTGATCTTCCTCTTTTTAGGCATCAATTTCCCCTTCTGTAAAATGAATTAGTCAAGCTAAATGATCTCTAGGTTTCCTTCTGGCTCTGCCATTCTGTGGCGTCTGCAGAGCCAGATTCTGGACTCTGAGCTCTGGGGTCCCAGCTCTAATGGTAACTCCATCCTCCCCACTCTCCACCACCCTTGCTTGGGGCCAGTTCTTTTACAGAGGATCACGGAGAGTCCAGAGCCTAGAAGCTCTGGGGTCCTGTTTCTGAGGTCTTGTCCCTTCAATCAACAGCTCCCCTAGTGTTCCCCTCCCTTCTCATCCCTTTATCTTGTTTCCCTATAGCCACTGCCTTGGAAGAAAGTGAGAAGGCAGTTGAAATCAAGTCCCACCCATCCGGGCAGAGGGAGGGGTGAGTCTCCTGTTTCCTCCAGATTTCCACAGGGATGTCCACCTTCACCCCCAGCCAGCTCCAGTCTAAGGAAATGCCCACCCTCAGGGAACTCTTGTCCTGAAGGAGCAACATAGTCCCTGCCCTCAGAGATTGTCTGGTCTGAGGTGGGGATGCAACTCCTGCCCCCAGGGAGCCCCTTGTCTGAGCCGGGTGATATCCAGCTCCTCTTTAGGGAGTCTGTGATGTGTGTAGTGGATTGGGTTGGAGAAACACAGCCCTTGGAGATTCCCTGGTGTGGGGGACAGGAGGGTAGATACAGTCCCTGCCTCCTGGTGGCCCTTTTTCTGTAAGAGAGACAGCCCTTGCCCTCAGAGAGCCTTTAGCCAAAGGAGAAGATACAGACTCTGCACCTAGGGAGATCCTAATATTAGGGATAAATATAGCCCCCTACCCTCAGGGAACCCCTGCATTGGGGGAGAGACAGCCCTGCCCCCAGGGAGCTCCTGGTCAGAGGAGTAAATATAAGATCATACCCTCAGGGAACCCCTGGACTGAGGGGAAGACAGTGGGAACTCCTGAATTAACTCCCGTGTGGTGAGGAAAGCCCTGGAGAAGTCAGGAAACTACTCTTGGGATTGAAGTCCTCCCCTGATAGCAGGATCTTGGGCAAACCACTTGACACTTAGGGGCCCTAGTGTCATCTTCTGTGTGCTGTCTGCTAGGGTCCCTTCCCTTCCAGGTCTAGCTCTTAGGGTCACCCATCCCTTGGGAGCACCCCCTGCCTGGGTCTGTCATAGAACACTTTTGATTCCAAGGCATCATTTTACCCAGATCTTTTCTTTCACATTGGAGAACCCAGGCCTCAGACAGTCACGGTCACTGGGGCCTTGTTTCTTAGCACAGTGGAGGTCCCCTAGGAAACAGGAACTTTGGTCAAGGTTCAGCTGAGGTGCCACCTGCTCCTTGAAGTCTTTCCTGAGTCAGACAGAATTTGGACTCTATCTCTCCTTTGCCCTCATCACTAATATTATATTATACTTTTTTGTATAAACTAATACCTCATTCCCCTCGGTAGACTATATGCTCCTTGAAGTGAGGTCAGGACTGTTTCGTGGTTGTCTTTAGGAGCACAGCCCTAAAGCATAGGACTATGCACATAGTAGGTCCTCAATAAAAATGTTCCTTGAATGGAACCGAGCCAAACAAGAACCTTGCTCCCCTCTTCTTCCAAAGTTCTATTTTGCAGAACGTGGGGCAGCAAAAGAGAGAATGTCCTGACTTGTGGTCTTGGCTCTTCTGGGATATTTCTTGTCCGCGATTTCTTGGGTGCCCCTGGACAAGTGATTCAGGATCTCTGGTCACCTTTTAGCCAAGCCTCCAGTGAGGCTTCACCTGAGGAATCCTGTGGAAGGAGTGTAAGGAATTAACCCTTTAGCATTCATGGGATCTAAAGATTTAAAGCTTGGTGGGCCCCTTGGGACCATCTTTTCCAAATCTTTCATTTTACAGAGATGATGAGTGCTTTGCTCTGCCAGTGGCTCTGAACTGAGACTTGAATCCTGATTCTCTGACTCCGAATCCAGGGTTCTTCCCATCACATGTTTTCTTTTCATGGAGTATCATCTCCACCACCCATACCTGGCACGCAGGAGCCGTATTAGACCTGCAAGAAAAAGAAGAAAATGCTTTCTTTGGTCCAGACTCTATTCTTCAGCCTCCTTCAGCCCTTGAGATCACTGAAGCCTGGCCTGGGTGCCATGGGCCCAGCTGGTACCTGAGCCCTTAGGACCCAGAGGAGAGAAAGTCAAAGTCACAAGGGACTTTAGAGAGGTAGCTTAGTCGTCAGGGAAGGGGCTTCTTCACCTGGGGTCTGGGAGTTTGTATTTTGAAAATAGTTCGATAACTGTATTGCTGTAGAATTGGCTTATTTTGGAATCCTATGTATTTTATTTTATATATTTTGAAAAATATTCCGAGAAGAGATCTTCGGGCTTCCCCAGACACTGCCAAAGGGATACATGAGACAGAAAGAACCCTCGGTGTGGTGAACTTAAGTCAGGAACCCTTGGGTTACCAGTTGCGTGAAGTGGGCAAGTCCTTTCACCTCTCTGGGCTTCAACTTCCTAATCCGTAGAAGGACTTAAAGACCCCTAATGACCCTTCTAGCTCTGCATTTGTGATCCTGTGTGTATCACAGCTGTGGAAGATACCTTAGCTGCCCTCTAAGGAGAGAGCGTTGGGCCTGGAGTCAAGAAGACCCAAGTTCAAACCCACCCTTGCACTCTTACCAGCTGCATCACCCTGGGTAAGTCTCTTAAGTGGTGTCTGGCTCAGTTTTCTCACCTGTATAATGGGGATAACAGCAGAATCTACTGTACAGGCTGTTCCGAGGATCACATGGGATGGTATTTGCAAAGCATTTTGCAACCTTAAAGCTCTATATAAATGCTATTATCATTGGTCTTATTATCATTATCAGAGTCTGCTTCACTCATTTTGCAGAAAAGGAAGCTGAGGTCCGAAGAGGTGAAACGTGTAAGAACGTGCTTGTGAGAATGCTGATGCGGGTGAGGACTTACGTGATGATTCCCTAGCTCCGTCTCCACCTTTCCCCTCACCCCGAAGCTGTCACCAGAGCTAAGCACCCCTGATCCCGGCTGCCTGGGAGCTGGGAGGATGGAAGGGAAGGAGCTTGGGAAAGATGGGAAGCTGGTAGGGTTGGACTGAGGACTGAAGCGGGGAGGGAGTGAGGAGAGGCCAAGGCGGTGAAATTGGAAAGGAGCTGGCTGGTCCCCCGCCCCTCACCCAGGTGCCCCTGCTGGGCCTGAGCCCCGGAGCTGCAGGCGAACATTTGCTCTGAATTATGGGGCTCAGGGGCCGCCTGCCTGCCTGCCCTTGCTGTGGTCCAATGTGTTTCATAACATTTTATGCCTTTTCCCCCAGAGTTAATCTCAGTCCCCCCCCTTCCCCTTCTCCCAGCCCTATTATTAAGGCCCATTAGGCAAATGTACGTGGTTCTCCCCCCACCCCAACCTCCCCTCTCCCCCCACCCTTTGTGCAAATTCAGCAAATTCTGAGCAAGTCTCTGGCCCATCCTTCTCTGCTCCTTCATTTGTGGGTAGGGGCTGGGAATGGGGCATAGCAGTGATCTCTGCTGGTCCTGATACCTCTTGGACTGGACTCTGGGAAAATTCCGCTAAGCCCAGCACCCCACACTTGGCTGCTAGCCATGTCTTTATCAGTAGTGACTACACTTAGATTGGGGAGTCATTGCTAGTCAGAGGAGTCAGGAAGGCTTCCTGGATGAGCTGACCGATGAGCTGCCTTTGAAATGATCTTTAGGTATTCAACAATTAACACAGATTAGGAAGGATACCTCCCTAGGAATAGGGAACAGGGTAAGCAAAGACTCAGAAGCAAAATCTTTCAAATTCTGGTCATTCTCCCCTAAGGTAGTTAATGCTGCCTCTTGGGAGTGATGGTGGCAGCTGAGAGGCTGCTGGCCTGAAGGCAAGGTGATAGTCAGGCTTGTGTATAAGGGGAAGGCTCCGAGAAAGTAAAATATTCGTCTCTTAGATAGTGAGTTCTCCATCATCAGAAATCATTAGGGGGTGACTGGAGGACCACTTGTCAAAGATGTTACTCAGGAGATTGGTGACACTCTGAGATCCCTTCCATCTCTGAGAGTCTGCGGGCCTCGTCACTGTGTCTCATCCAAGGCTGAGGATGAGAGGATGGGGAAGTCGGAAGAGAAATCATGTGATCTAGGGACATTTTTTTCTCTGATCTCAATCTCTGATCTGATTCTCTGAAAATGTGATAGTCTGTAGACTAGTTTGCTGTCATCAGGTTTACATGCATCGATCTAATCCAAACCAACCCCCAAGGCCTCACAGTGGGAGAGGAGACAGAGAACAGAAGACAAGAGGCTGGGAAGGAACCCAGGGGGAGTATGGGGGCTGGAGACCATCAGGAAAATCCAGCCAGAGTTAAGAAGGCAGATGGGTGGGGTGGTAAGAGAAGCGGAGGTTGGGCCAGGTTAAAGCAAAGAGGGAGCTAAGCCAGAGGGAGACCAAAATAAACCAAGTGACAGCCAAAAGGGACCAATAAATAAAACAGACTAAAAACTCAGGGATCAGCTGTCAGAGAAGGGAACTTAGAGGGGTGGACCTAAGAGGCTTAGTGAAGAAGAGGTTGGGGCCAGGATGGAACCCTGGGACCTGGGGTGGAATGCATGGAGGAGGGTGGAGCCCAGGGACTGTATGCTTCCAGTTACCTAGGGGCCTGGACCCAGGGGAGGGACCTCCTAGGAACTACAGGGACTGGAGTGAGAGGTGGGGGTGGAGATTTGATGATATAAGCAGGGCAAGACTTATTACTTCGATTTTACAGATGTTCAGAGGGGGCAACAGGAATGTGAGTTTACAAGACTTTATCCCCAAACAACCCTATAAAATGGCCCACCTGGGACTTGGGCAGTCATCCCCACCTAGGCTGGGGCCTGGTGCTTAATGTTTGAAGGGAAATGATGCCAAGACGGAGGGTTCAATGCAAAACTCCAGCAGGCAATTTTCCTACAGTAATAACAGCTAACATTTATACAGCACTTTAAAATTTTCTAAATGTTTTTACATATATTATTTCATTCAGTACCCAATGAAGTTGAGAATGATTAAGTGGCTGCCCAGGATACCATAGCTAAAAAGTACCTGAGGTCACATTTGAACTCAAGTCTTTCTGACTCCAAGTCTAGCACTCTATGCACGATGACAGCTAGCTACCTAGAAGAAATATTTGCCTTTGACTTTTTGGATATAGATCTAAACTCAGTCATGGAAAAACTTGAATCCCACCAGTGGTCTTACAAATATCTGCTATAGTTCACAAGAGATCTTCAAGAGGGAGAAGGCCAAAGAGTGGGTTTCTCCAGATGATCTGATATGGATAGAGACATAGCTCGGATCTCCAAAGCCTTCAATAGGGCATTAAAAGACAATGAAACATGGCGGGATGGTCTGCAGACCAGAGCTGACACACTGAGGGAGGGAGAGCAGTAAGTCAGTGCCATGGTTCTTGATTTGATGACCTTGTTGGGATGCCTTCCTCCTGGATATTCTCTCCTCCCTTAGTTTCCATGGTGCTATTCTCTCATGGGTCCTTGAATGCATCCTTCTGATTGTTCCTTCTCAGTCTCCCATGGTGGATCCATTCATAATGATAACAGGTAGCATTTACATAGCACTTCAAGGTTTTGTAAAACATTTTTACAAATACTCAGTCATTTCATCTTTATAGCAACTCTGAGAGTCAGGTGCTATTATTATCCCCATTTTGGAGATGGGGAAACTGAGGCAGTACATCATCAAGGCAATAAACACATCATCTATGATGTTCGTGATCATGCCTGTATAGTTCTGTATTGCAGGATATAAGAGACTCTCTATATAGAAGGCAGAAGAAGTAAAACATTTATTCAAACACCAGAGAATCAAATTCCAAAACCAATGACTCCAATTCGACATAGCAATTATATCTCAAAACCAGTAAGTCCATTTCATTGTAACAGCAAAGAACTTAAAGCACGATATCACAGCAGGGACCCAAGTCATTCTATAACCTTCCCCCTGCTGGGGCCTCCCTATAAACACTCACGAATCCTGACTGTCTGCTTGCCTGTGTTCTCTCCCCACTCAGTTCTCTGGTCTCCATGGCTCTCTGGTTTCCACTCTCTGCTCTGCACTCTCGCTCCAGGTCTGTTGACTGGGAGTTCTTACTCTTCCTTGGGCCGAATTCTGAATTCTGGCTTCTCTTCTGACTCCTGAATTCTCTCTCCTCAATGGCTATCTTCTGGTATGCATACTCTTTTTAGGGCCCAAGAGCTTCACACTTCTCACGACCTAATTAGCAAAAGGTTGTGGGCCTGGGACCTCATGCCTAGTTAGTGAAAAGGTGTGGGTCTGGAGCTTCAAACCTAGTAAGTGAAGGGTGTAGGCCTGCCTACAATCAAGCCTCTCCTAATTAAGCTTCCCTTAACTAGCTCCACCTGAGAAGCTTCCCTTATCCTTGCTCTGACATTACTTAGCTATATGTTCTTGTTGTTTTAGTTGTTTCTCAGTCATGTCCAACTTTCCATGACCCTATTTGGGGTTTTCTTGGCAAAGATACTGGGGTGGTTTGCTATTTCCTTCTCCAGCTCATTTTACAGATGAGGAAACTGAGGCAAACAGGGTTAAGTGACTTGCCCAGGGTCACACAGCTAGTAAGTGTCTAAGGCCGGATTTGAACTCAGGAACATGAGTCTTCCAGACTCCAGGTTCCACCCTCTATCATACCTCCAGCACACCTAGCTGCCCCTTTCAGACCTGTACAATGTGGCTAATAATAGTCCCATTACCTACCAAGTAAAAGTCTTAAAGTCAGAAAGATTTGCCAGCTGTGTGATCCTGGGCACATATGTCTCTGTCACATCTTTGCACCCTAAGTGACTTCCTAAGTTAGACATAGACAATGCTGATTTGTATCGGTGGGAGAGATTCCATACTGGTTCCCCAAACTCTTCCCTCCACCCACCACACAGTCATTGATGAAATCACAGGTTTAGAGAAAAACAAACAATAAAAAGTCACCTGCTATATAGGGCTGTTGTGAAGAAAGTTCTTTTTAAACCTTATGTGCTAGAAAAATGGAGTAGTAGCATTATCATTTGTCCCTAGGGAACTGTGTCTACCTCACTGAACATATCATGGATTCCTCCTCAGTCTGGAAGGAGGCAAGTGGAGAGAGAGCTGAATGAACAGTGTAGACATTCATCAGGAGAACACAAGGGATCTGGGGCATGCTCTTTGAGTCTTGGACCCTAGGACTTGGGGCTCTCTTGGCACTTGGAGAAGGGAGTTTGGGAACTAATCCCAGGCTGTTCTCTTGGAAGTGGGTTGGCTTCATGCCTGAGGAGAGTGTGAGGAGGCTGGGAAGAGGGATTAAGTCTTCTTGGTCTATTGGTCCCCGGAGGACAATACTCAGAGCCATGGAGAGGGGGTGAGCAGGAGGCAAAGTGACATTGAGGCAGAATTTGTTTCTGTGGAAGGAAAATTTCTCTAATAATCTAAGCTGTTGAAAAGTGGAATTGACTACCTAGGGAGGTAGTGAATTGTCCATCAAATAGAGGCTTCATGGCTGCTTGATGGGAACACTTTGGAGGGGATTCCTGCTCTGTCAAGGGATAAACTAGATGCTTTCTTCTATGAAGATAGCACCAGGGGAAGTAACTCTGACTTTCCCCCCAAATACCCTTTGAACCCCTTATAAACTTACTCACTGAGCCAGAGGGATTGTGGGCTGTCCTCAGACTGGCCTATTTAGAATGTCATTCTCTAGAAAATATAGGAACAAATCTTCCCATCCCGTCTGGTACCAGACTCTGTGAGCAGAGGAAGCCAAGAGCGTTTTCTCTGCCAACCTCTTGTGGGTTTTGAGCTGAGTATCCAAAAGTGAAGATAGATTGGACTGAGTCATTCCCATTTAGGTCTGAGAATAAGGTGCAGTCAGGGCTCAATCTGTGAGGAAGTTCAACCATTTATTAAGCACCTACTCTGTGCCAGGGACTGTGCTAAGAGCTCAGGCTCAGTCTATGACTAGGCTCAGGGATTGATCTGTAGTCAAAATCAGGGCTCAGTCTGTGACCAGGGTTAGGGCCCAATTTGTAGACAAAGGGAAATGTATAATCCTCCGAATACATAAAGACTGAGGGATCACAGAGTCAAGGAGTGAGCATAGGAAGGTTGTTTCTTTGTATGCCCCCTCGCCCTACTTAGCCCAATGCCTGTCACACAGTAGGCACTTACATGTTTGTCCACTGTTTACCTGAGGAAGGCATCAAATCAAGAAGAATTAATTTCTTACTTACACTCTGCTAAGGCTGGGGATACAAGGAAAGGCAAAAAAAAATACCCATCCCCTGCCCTCAAGAAGCTCACAGTCTAGTAGGGAACAACTTCGGAATAACTACGTACAGACAAGATATAGAGGAGATAAAGTGAAGATAATATCAGGGGAAATATACAAACATTAAGGGGGACCAACCAGGAAAAGCTTCTTCCAGAAGGTGGGATTTTAGCTAAAATGTAAAGAAAGCCAGGGAAGCTAGATCAGGAGGGGGAGCATTCTGGGCATGGAGCATGGAAATGCCCAGTCTGGAGATGGAATGTCTTCTGCCAGGAAGAGCAAGGAGATCCGAGTCACTGAATTGTACAGTACAAGGAGGGGAGGAAGCATAAGAAGATTGGAACAGTAGGAAGGCTCCAGGTCACGAAGGGCTTTAAAAGCCAAACGGGATTTTATATTTGATCCTGGAGGCGACAGAGAGTCATGGTGTTTATTGAATAGGGCAGTGAAATGCTAAGACCATTTTAGGAAGATCACTTTAATAGCTGGTGGACTAGAGTGGGGAGAGATCTGAGGCAGAAAGGCCAACCAGAAGGTTATGGCAATAGGCTGGGTATGAGGTTGTGAAGGTCTGTACCAGGGTGGTGGCAGTGTCAGAAGAGAGAAGGGACATATTTGAGAGATGCGACAAAGGTCAGCAAATTGACAGTCCTTAGCAACTGATTGGATGTGAGGGGCTGGACTGGTAGAGAGAGCGAAAGTGAGGAAGTGAGGATGACACATAGGTTTTGAGCCTGGGTGATTGGGCATTTTTGGTACCCTCAAAATAATAGGGGAGTTAGAAAGAGGGAAGAGTTTGGGGAAAAGATAATGGGTTCAGTTTGGGATATGTTGGGTTCAGCATGTCTGCAGGATATCTAGTTTGAGATGTTTAATAGTATGTTGGCAACCAAAAATGGGCTCCTTAGCACTTAGTCAACAAGTGCCCTTGACTAGTTTGGCTTTTTCCCCTGAGCTGAATGCTGTTTGTATGTTGGACTGGAGTAAGCTTGTCGGCCCCTTCACCTTGCTTCCCTTGCTTAAGCTGATGGAAAGAATCTGTGCTTTCCTGGTCAACCCCTTCACCTTGCTTAAGCTGATGGAAAGAACCTGTGCTTTCCTGGTTAACCCCTTCACCTTGCTTAAGCAGATTGAAAGAACCTGTGCTTTCCCCGGCGTACCTTACACCCCCGCAGAAGCCAGATGGTTAAAAGCAGCTCCCGTTGGAGCCAGAGGCTGCTATAGCCACAGCCACAGCCACAGCTGAAGCAGGAGCTGCCAGTAGCAGAGCTGACCTACGGGAGGAAGCTGAACAAGGACTTGAAGCCAGTGGGTAATCTGTCTACCACAGAGGGGGAAGCATGATTTTGCTTTACACAATCATGCTTCTCTGTAGCCTCCTGGTTACTCTTTCAAGGCGTACTTATTGGGCCTGGAAGCTTTTGATCAGTATATCAAAATGGGGTTGCTGGTTCATGGGTTGGTTACTGTGGAGCCTAAATATATGTTTTGATTCTTCTGCCTTCTACTTTGAGAGTTTCTTATATCCGGCGGTTCCGAACCTTTCAGACATGTATATGATCCTCTTTGAGATTATAAACTCTGCCCTCCTAATACAAATAGGCAATTAGGAATGGGAGACTTGAGGTTGGAAGAAAGGTCAGGGCTGGATAAATTGATCTCATAATCATCTGTACAGGATGATCATTGAATGTATAAAAGTTGATGAGACCAGGAAGTGGTAAAGAGAAGAGGGCAGGGGTAGAGGCTTGGGGAACATCCTCAGAGAACCCATACAGCCTGGAAACCCTTCCTGAAGGAGGTGAAAATACTAAGAAGTAGGAGGTTGGTGTAGGTAGGAGGAACAGCCAGTGGGGCCACTCAGGGGTGTGAATGTGGGTGTGCAGAGGCAAGGATCAGTTCTGTCGGAAAAATGCAAAGGGAATAAGCCCCTCTAAGCCTCTCTCCGATGGCACAGCATCAGACCCAGGGGCCCAGAAGGTGCCAGAGAAATCTTAGATGGAAGCAGGATTTGGTGCCGAGGTTGACACTCTTCCTCTTATCAAAGTAGGGCTCTTTGGACTTGGCCCTCCAAGGCCAATCCTCATAGCGGAAGGATTAGGGATCCTTCAGTCAACAAATTCAAAATCCATCAATCAACAAATTTTGAGACTCTTACCTCTGAGCTGGGGCTGGACTGACACCTCGGTCTGTGGGGACCATGGAGTCTAAGGCTGGGAACAACACCTCAGGGTCAGAGGTCTGGATCCTTGGTCTGACAACAGAGATCAGACATGAGGAGCCTAGAAAAGGGAATAATATAGAAGCACTTGGGCAGGGGGGATTAGGAGCGGAGGAGGTGGCAGAAGGGGGAGGAGGAAAGAGTCCACTCTTGCTCTACTCTGTCCCAGAGACTGTTAAAGTCATAAATCCCAGAGAGCTTTATTGGAAAGAAAGATCTTAGAGACCCAAGTCTAACCTTTGCATTTGAATGATGAGGAAAGTGAGTCCCAGAGAGGGCAAGATACTCACCACAGTTTTAGGATTTGTTCAGTTATGTATGATTCTTTATGACCCCATTTGGGGTTTTCTTGGCAGAGATACTGGAATGGTTTGCCATTTACTTCTCCAGCTCATTTTACAGATGAGGAAACTAAGGCAAACAGGGTTAAATGACTTGCCAGGGTCACCCAGTTAGTAAGTGTCTAAGGCCAGATTTGAACTCAGGAAGATGAGTCTTCCTGACTTCAGGCTGGTAGTCTATCCACTGTGTCACCTAGCTGCCCAAGGAGAGATCTTAGAGAGAATCTAATTCCACTCTTAGTACTTCAAATGAGAAAAATGAAGCCCAGAGAAGGGAAGGAATTTGCCCAGGAACACACAGGTTGGAGCCAGCCAGGTGGCTCGGTCATCTCACCAATATTTTTCACTTGCCCCCTTTCTTCTTCCCTGGGTCTTCATTCCCATTCCTACATCCCAGGAATCCTTCCACTGTTGCCTGCCAGGGGCTCAGAGAGGGGCCCCAACAAAGAGCTGTCAGAGGAAGCTGAAGATGGAAAGACTTCCCTCAGTAGCCAACCTTTGAAGCTGTTAGCAAAAGTGTTTGGGACTGACTGAATGAAGAAATGAAAAATGCATTTGTACTATGTGCCAAGCACTGTGCTGATCAGTTTGGGGTACAAACACAAAGTTAAAGACAATTCCTGCCCTCGGGAAGTTCGCATTCTTATAGGGAGAGACAATATATACAAGAGGGTGGTGGCCAAGGATCAGTGATTTAGTCTGGGAAATTCAAGGGGTTGCAAGTGGAGCTATAGGAGGCCTGACTGATGTGGGATTTCCAGAAACAAGGCAGAATTAATTTGGTTGTGGCTGGAGAACTGGAAAAGGGGAGGTTGTATGTGAAGAGTGAGCATTCAATGCCTTTTCTCTTTAGTAAAAGGCTACAATTGGGGCTAGGTATTCACTGTTCTATGCCCTAAAGTTATCCCAAGTGTTGATAATCTACATCCTAGAGGTTCCTTGAGCTACCCCCTTTCCTCATGTGACAATATCTGACTCAATGCATCAGCATTTGGTGTCCTTGTATCTCTAATGGAGGTCATGAGAAACCACATCAGGAAGAGCTGATGTGGTAGGGTGGACGTCTCATTTCCTGATTCCCCACCCCGTAATGGTCCCAAGAATGCCAGAACTGCCCCCAACCCCAACCATCACCCAGGGTCTTCCTGGTTACCCTAAGGGATAGGGTTGGGTTGCAATGTGATTAGTATGAAATCCATTCCCAGAGTCATAACTAAGACAGGGCACTCAGGACAGTCCTCAAGGCTGCTGTGGCTTTTTGTGAATTCACAAGCCCACAAAATGTCCCATTGGTAAACTTCATGAAATCACTCAGGACTTCAAAGTCAATCTGCTCTTAGAGACTGCAGCTTCCACTGCTCAGTGGGAAGCAAGTGAAGCATGTCTGAGGACACTGACTTCCACAGTGTCAACACCAAATGTGTCACAATCACACCCAAAGATATCCCTCTAGTGTGCGCATACACAGAGAATGCGCTTAAACTCCACCATGACACAAGGATGTTTCTTACTCTCAAAATAGGAGGGGGAAAAAACTTTTTCCTGCTATGTAGAGTTCTGAATGTTTGATACTAAATTTGCCCTAGGTGCCCATATTCCTAGTTATATCCATGTCAAATCCTAAGAATTCCAGAGCTCAGTCAACAAAGACTGAATCCAAAGGCAAAAGTATCCACCAACACTACCACCACTGCTGTCAAAGGGCCACCTTAGGCATAGATAACCTGAGTCCCGGTAGCAGGGCCAATGATCTTGGGAGGATTCATTCAGTGGTGGAGGGGGTCAGGCAGGAGGTGCCAAAATGATAAGCTGCTCAAGCCTAGGTGAGAGACCAGGGCTCTGTTCTACCATTCAGGAGGAAGTGGGTAGTATGCCCTCTGGATGCAAGCTACCCTGGGGCAACATCCCAAGTGCTCTCTCCTAGTTATAGCTCTGGGAATGGACTTGACTACTTTAGAATCTGAGACTGACCACTGACATTGCTGACCCAATCTTATTCCCTAGGGTTCTTGGGAAGATTCTGAGTGATGATGGGGGCAGAGGTGAGCTCTGGCATTCTTAGGACCACTGGGGGAGGAGGATCAGGAAACAGGACTCCCACTCTGCCCCACAAGCTCTTCCTGAAACTTCTAATTTAAAGCCACAAAATTTACTGTACCTTCCCCCAATGGCCAAAAGGATATACTCAAGCTCTTTTGCCCAGACACCCTCCAAGGCATCCAGGCTACTCTTGTGTGATGTTTCTTTCTTTATGAATAGAAGGATCTATCCCTGCATAACAACCATACTGGTATATTTAGAGTATAAAAGAGGACAGTCCAAGTTTCCCCTAATCAGTGTTATAAGATATCACCAGACTTTTAAATTCGTACATCTTCATGTCTGTGGCTTCACTGGGGTTCATGGTGCTACAAATATTTATGTATTTGTCACATCCCCCACCAGTATGGGCAGGGGATGTGTCTGCCTAGTCCCTGGCAGTGATAAACACAAAGTGAGTGATTAATAAAAGTTTATCAAATGGAATTGGACTGTATGTCTTGTCTTCCTTCCTGCCCCCTCCCTCCTCCCTCTGAGACAGGGAAGCTCCATGAAAGCATCTAAACTATGTCCCTAGCTAAATGCTTGAGAAAAGCTCAATCAAATGGCCTCCCTTCTTCCTTGACGTCAAGCTAGCTCCCTGAGGGCTGAAGCCTTCTTTACCTAAGCTTCATAGCAGAATTCCAGAGGTTATTTGAGCTTCTTCAATAACCTGGTGCCCTGTACTAGGGGATCCACTGTCCCATGTCTAACTAGGTCTCGCTCACTTCATGTCTGGACTATTACAATGACTTCCTAACTGGCCATCTTGCCTCTAGGCTCCTCCTCTGATCCATCTTGCATATGTTATCAGATTAATTGCCTTACAAACTTCTTTCATCACATCATTTCCCTGCTGATACACCTTCACCAGCTCCCCATGTCCTCAGAATAATATCCAAATAATATCCAAATTAGCCAGCTATTCAAGGCCCAGTACAGTGCTGGTATGAAACACAAATAGAAATGGGACCACTAGACCATCCATAAAGATATTTGTGGAAAATACATTCACTTAATGTACTATTATCTATGCTTTATTGTATTTTAATTTATTTTGTTAAATATTTCTCAATTTCATTTTAATCTAGTGTAGTACACACAGCCATGTGTCTGACAGTTCTGCTAGACAGTATAGCTTCTATTTCCTTCTTTTCAGCCTTTTCTCCTTCAAATATATCTTCCATTCCAACTCAATTCAATCAATTAAGGGCCAACTGAATCTCCACTTCCCTACCCCACCCCCAACTCTGACCCCTGGCCTCTTATATACATCATTGCCCATCCCCACCTCCATGCATTTGCTCATAGGGCTCTCTCCCTCAAGGATATAGTACCACTTTAAGTTTTTCAAAGCCCTTTAATGCATTATTTCTCATTTGGTCCTCACAGTGTAGGTAGCACAAGTGACAAATGTCACAAAATATTTTAAAGGTGAGGAAACTGAAGCTCCAGAAGCAGGACACTTGAGGTACTCATGGTCAAAGAGCTAGAAGAGGCAAAGCCTAGAAGAGCTCAGGCTCTTTGATTGCCAGCTCTTCCTCACTCTTCTCTGTCTTTCCAAATTCTACTTATTTTTATTATTTTAAATTCTACTTATTATTCAAGGCTCAGCTCAACACAGTCCACACTAATGGCTCCCTCCTCACTTTTCTCTGCCCTTCTAAAGTCTTCTCATCATTCAAGGCTCAGACCATCCCAGCCCACACTGCTGGATCCTTCCTTACTTTTGTCGTCTGCCTTTCCAAACTCTACCCATCCTTTGAGACGTAGCCAATCTGAGTCCACATTGATGGCTCCCTCCTCACTCTCCTCTGCCTTTCTAAAGTCCATACATCATTCAAGGCTCAGACCACCCCAGCTCAAATCGCTGGATCCTTCCTTACCCTTGTTCTCTGCCTTTCCAAATTCTATCCAACCTTTGAGACACAGCCAGTCTGAGTCCACATTGATGGCTCCCTCCTCTGAGCTTCTACAGTCCCGACTGGCTCTGACCCTCAGCTGGCATTCCCTCATCTGTGTAAATCTTATCTTCCTAACCCCATTTTCTCTTCTCTGGGGTCTCTACTCTTCTGCAGCACAGTGACTTCCTGGGCTTAACATATATATTTGCTAACTGGCTGATGATAGGCCTTTCTTTGAGCTATGCCTTTCTCTAAGATGTCCTTGATAGTAACTGGATCCCAATTTGAGTCATTACAAATGGTAATTCCTCATGCTTTCCTTCGGCCTTTTCAAGCCATTTCCTCAGTCTCACACGCTGTCTGCGCTGGACTTGGGTGTATGTGGTCTTGCTAAGAGATATCAGGCCCCTCCTTGGAGCTGAAGGAGAGAAGACTTAGACCACAGTAGCTGCAGCCAAGGCATAAACTGAATCCAGCTCCTCCGCTAGTTGGTTCACAGCCAAGCCAAAAGGATCAAAAGAGGGCAGAAGGCAAGAAAGGGGAAATCACTCCAGGAGGCTCATCCCCATTGCTGGTGACTCAGCCTAGAGGACACGGTCCCCGACGGGGGTGAGGTGCAAGAGGTCCCAAAGAGGGCCCATCGGAAGGAAGGGTCCATTGTCTTTCCAGGGCAAAGGCTGGAGAAAGAGAATCCCGAATCTTCCCCTCCAACTCCAACATCCTCCTCCCAGATAGGGGCCGGGAGGTGTCCTTATCAGGTGTCAGTGGCGCTGGTGTCTATCTGGCCTGTCGCCTGGGGAGGAGCCCAGTATCCTTCTCTCTGCCCTGCTAAAGCCCTGGTGATATGGGGTTATCTCCAAGCTGCCTCCTTAGTTCTGCTGGTTGTCATATCCGCCTCCATGATAAGCCCTGAAGGAGGAGGAAGGAGAGACTGGGACACAAGTGCTCACACACACACACGCACACACACACACACACACACACACACACACACACACAGAAACATACACATTCACAATTACACTCACGCATACATTGATTGTAGCATATGATCACAGAGTTTAGAGTAAGAAGGGACCTTGGAGGCCATATAATCTAACACCTTCATTTTACAAATCAGGAAACTGAGACCCAAAGACATACACATGCTCACAAATAGACACCACAGATTCCTAGATGTCTCCCACAACTACACTCCAACACACATACTCAAACAGAGACATACACTCATACATGCGCACACTCACATACGGACACATGTTCACATGTACACTCCCACATGTATCCTCCTATATATACTCACACCTCCTCTCACATACATACATTCATATACACACTTGTACACCTTCACACACATGACATATGCCTATATAGAAGTATGCTCGTTCCTAGATTTCCCTACGGTCAGAAAACACCTCAGAGTTCGTCTACTCAATATCCTTATCCCATGTAGAAATGCTCTCTACAGCAGTCCTGACAGGCGGTCATACGACTTTTGCTTGGATACTTCCAATGAGGGGGAGCTCACTACTCTGTAACACAGCCAGTCCTACTATTAGGCCACTCTGCTGATCAGAAGGGTCTTCTTTCCTTTCAGGTGGACTGACAGCTTTAACTCTGATTCACTTGTCCTAGTTTTGTTTTCTGGGGCCAAACAGAAGCCTGATCCCTCTTATTTTGCTTCACTTTGGAAGACAGAGATTGTGTTCCAGTTCCTGCCTCTTGTCCTCTCCTCTGTCCCCTCCTCATCCTCATCACCTACCTCATAATGAACTCAGCTTGTCAATGACTTCTCTAAAATGTGACAAGCAAAAACCAAAATAAGATAAAATGTGACAATCATAACTTGGTCCAATGCTCCGGTTGTGGCCTGACTAGAGGAGAGGACAGTAGACCACCAGAGCCCTCACTCTGGACACTCTCCTTTGATTAAAGCAGCCTATAACTTCATTTGAGTTTTTTTTGGTTGTCACTCTCATTTTAGACATAAAGGATTTGAGGCTCACTAAGAACTACCTGATCTTTTTCCCAGAGATTGCTGCAGCATGTGAATCCAACAAATTAGATTCATAGGAACATCATTTAGAGCCAGTCATCTAGTTTAACTCCCTCATTAAACAGATGAAGAAACGGAGGCACACACAGAGAGGTTAAATAACCTGTCTAGGGTCATATAGCTCATTTATGTCTGAGACAAGACTTGAATCCAGTGCCCAAATCCAACTCCAATGTCCTCTGTATTATGCCATGTTACCTCTTGAATTCAATTTATTTCAGCTCAATTCAATTCATATATAGCATTCATTTGGGAGCTCACTTCTTCAGTTCATGCTGTCATTGGCAGGTTGGGTCACCTGCTGCCAGAAGATCAACTACGATGTTGGATTCTAGGGGTAACCTGTGGGTAACGACTTGTAACACTGTAGCTCATCAGCCCCCACCAGTGTGCCTCTCATTAATAATCAGCCAGTATACTCATATCTTATCAAAGGTATTTTATTCAAACAGTATGACAGAAACAGTAGTTACAACGCATTCTTCCCAGAACCTGGGGGCACACTCTCCCACGAGTCCACACAGAGTCCATGAAGGGAGGGGGAAGAGAAAACTTGTAGTGAGGCACATGTGTAAGGAATGCACAAGGCAAAGATAATGCACAGTTCTGGAACAGCAGGACCTTGTCATGCTGCTTTCGTTCTCTGGAAAGTCATTACGAATTTGACTGTATTGCAAAATTGATGAGTGAATCGTTCTGCAGCTAGGCTGGGCCAGATTCTTTCAGTGCATGGCACCTCCACTGGATGGGTGGTTTAGTTGGGCTCCATTCTCACAGAATACGGTATCTCCACTAAATGGATTGATCCACAACTGCGCTGGGCCAAACAGGTCACTGAGCCCTCACTGATCTCATCCTACTGCTGAGTGCAGCTGGGCTAGGCAAAGTGCTTGGTTGCTGGGCACAGCTACTGCCAAGTGGCACTGGACAGATTGCTCAGCTACTGGGCATCTGATGCCCTACTGGACCAGGCAGATAGCTTGGCCCCTGGGTTCTTTTCAGGGTATAGCATCTCTGCTGGAGGAGTTCATATGCTACAGTCCTTGGCCTTACTCTTTGATGGAAGCTACAGCTCCATATGGTTTGGCTCTACGAATGTAACATCTTATATTTGTGGAGTTCAATTTTCGAACTTCAGTGCAAGACTTTATATAGATCTTTATTAAATTTAGTCTCAAGAAAGAAAGGCACAGAGAAAAGGAGAGGACAGGAAAGCAGAGAGGAAGTGAGGAGAGGAAAAGGGAGGAAAAAGGTGGATAGGAGAGAAAAGGAGAGGGGAAGAGAGGAGGGGAGAGTTAAAGGGAGGGGAAAAGGAGGATAGAGAGAAAAGGAGAGGGGAGGAGAGGAGGGGAAAGTGAAAGGGAGGGGGAAAGGAGGATAGGAGAGAAAAGGAGAGGGGAGGAGAGGAGGGGAGAGTGAAAGGGAGGGAAGGGGAGGGGAGAACACACAGGAAGCCTCACTAAATACTTGTTAAATTGAATTGACATAAGTTGGATGGAATGTACATCACACCTAGAAGTGCTTAATAAATGACCATTTAATAGAAGTGAATCATTTGGAGTGGAATGGACCGTAATGGGTGGAATTTATTAGTACTGTAACAGCTTACCATTTTATAGCACTTGAAGTTTTGCAAAGTGCTTCACATGCATTGGCCCGGTTGATTTTGACAACAACTTGGTAAGGTATGTACTATTATTTTTCACATGTTATGGATAAAGAAACTGAAGCTCAGAGAGGTTAACTGACTAACCAAGGTCATATAGCTAGGAATTGGAATGGAGTGGAATAGAATTAGAATGAATGGGAACAGAATAAACTAGGTGAGAAAGAATGTAGTCTGGTCAGGAAAAGGATTAGGATGGGTTCTATCCCAACCCCAATCCCACCTAGCCTCTCTTTCTCTGTCTCTATCTCTGTCCCTGTCTCTATCTCTCTGTCTCTTTCTGTCTCTCTCTCCCTCTCCCCGTCTCTCTCTGTCTCTCTCTCTCTCTGTCTCTCTGTCTCTCTCTGTCTCTCTCTCTCTCTCTCTCTCTCTCTCTCTCTCTCTCTCTCTCTCTCTCTCTCTCACACACACACACACACACACACACACACACACACACACACACCCACACACACACACACACACACACACACCCTTATCCTGAGAAGTTCCATCTCAGTTTTTCTGGGAGCTCATCTTCAGCTCGGAAATGCTGACAACCGGATTCTCTGCAAATACCCTGAAATAACACCCTCGCCCCGGTGCTAGGTAAACAAGGGCCTCCAGGGAAGAAAAATGAGTTGTTTTCCCTTAGCTACAAATGCTCCCTTTTCCCCCATGACAGCATATGTCAGTAAGGAGAGTGCTTGGGCTGCCTGTCAATGGGGAATAAACATGTTTGCTTTCCCGAGAGGAAACCAGGGGTTTGACTTGGAATTTTGCTCTGGAAAATCTATTTGGATGATAATTAAGTCTTTATGGGCCCTTGACCGAGGTCAGTGCCCAAGGAAGGGGGAGATGAAGGCTTGAGGGAGATTGGGGGGAAGGAAGAGGGAGGGGAGAAGAGAGTATGATTCCATTGACAGAAGTCCAATCTCCGGACTGTCCATTTGATTACTGGAGAGTAATGACCTTCCTCTATGGAGACTGCCCTCTTCTTCCTCCTCCCATCCCGGCAGTGGGACATGTGATTCGAGATGTGTCTCCTGTAATAGGAATGGAATACAGTAATTTACTCCCACTGGCTAAGTATCGATAATATTATTCGGAGCAGGTTAAAGTTACCTTTCAACTGGTCTTCTTTCAGGCAGTAGTAATATGTGTGCATGTGAGATGGTTGGTAGGACCAGTCTGTGGTTAGAAAGCAACTTTGACAGTGGGCTTCGGTGCAGTCTATGATCAGAGGTCAGTCTGTGACTTCAGTTACTAATTGGAGTCAGGTATGAATCTCTGGCCAGGATGATGGCTCAGCCTGAAGGTAGAGGATTAGGGTTTTTAGGAGTAGTGGTGGTGGTTTTGAGGATGATGATGGCAGGAGTGATGATAATGAGGCTGGGGGAAGTGATCCTAGTGATAGTCAGGGTGATAACAATGGCAATAGTGGATGGTGATGGTCGTGATGAAGATGGTGCTGGTAAGTGTGATAATTGTGTTGTTGATTGTGGCGATGGTGATAATGATGAACAATGACGATGATGATGGTAGTGGTGATGAAGATGGCTCTGGTGAGTGTGATAATTATGTTGTTGATTCTGGTGATGGTGATAATGATGAACAATGACGATGATGATGGTAGTGGTGATGAAGATGGTGCTGGTAAGTGTGATAATTGTGTTGTTGATTGTGGCGATGGTGATAATGATGAACAATGACGATGATAATGGTAGTGGTGATGAAGATGGCGCTGGTGAGTGTGATAATCATGTTGTTGATTCTGGTGATGGTAATAATCATGAATAATGCCAGTGATGATGGCGGTGGTGATGATGGCAATGATAGCAATAGTGATGAGTGTGGTGATGGTGAAGGTGATAATGACAATGATGATGGCAGCGACACAGATTATGGTGATGGTAATGGTGGTGTGTAACTGCATTTTGGCAAACTACTTGGTCTCCATAGCCCACTGAAGCCTAGATATCTGTGCCAATTTCTCTGAATCCTACTTTAGCCATTCCACCTAAACTATATGCCAGTCTGGCTTTCCCCCAACCCCTACTCCTCCCACTCCCTGTTGGTTTTCCAAGTCCATGGAAAGCTCTTAGGGCTTTACCTCAACTGTCATTAACCCCAAACCCTAGAAACAACCTCTCTTGGAAGACTTTTCTTCCTCTGATGCACCGTACCCCTTTCCCTTGATTACATTGCAGTGCATTTTCTGAACCAGAGGAGCATAAGTGAACAATATCTCTTGGGCTTTGGAAATCTTTGCCACATATGGTCTAGAAATCCAGGAGGTAAAAGCATCTTAGGGAGGCAGTAAGATTGAAACTGGGTTTGAGTCCCATAGCCATCTTCCTTATTAACACACATGTGACCTTGGGTAAGTCACTTCTCCACTCTGAACCTCAGTTTCTTCATCTATAAAATGGCAGTAACAACTCTTGTATTACCCATCTGGGAGTTATGATTATTTTTCTCAGGGTTTTGTTTAATGGATGTTAGAGGAATGTAATTTTCATGTTACTGAATGGCATTTCCCTTGGTTGGGGGAGCAGAGGAGAGCTCAGGAGACATCCTTATATAGAGTACAAGGTGAAAATAGCCCAGAACATCAACCCAAACAAGCAGACGTGGTCGCTGGGATTACAGATGACAGAGTTGAAAGAGCACGAGCAAGTTCCAAACCTGACTCATGGCTGGGTTGGAAGGGCCTAGCACGCAGCAGGGCCAGGGTTTAGGAACCTAGGGCTTGATGCGACCAGACCATATCTTTACCCTGTGCTTTAATTTCCTTTATCTGGAGAAGTTTCTGCCCCTCTCCTTTTCTTCCATAGCCAATGGGGACTCTATGGGATGGTGATTTGCAGAGAGAGGCCCAAGGAAGAACAGGGTGCCAGAGAAGAAAGAACACAAGAGCTGAAAGTTGGAGTCTTGAATTCAAATCCTGGTTCTTCATGACGTAACCGTGTCATGTTGAGTAAATCTCTTCTCTTCGGGTCATAGGTCCCTCCTTATAAAATAAGGGGGGTTCAGTGAGGTCTAAGATCACATTCAGATTTAAATCCTATGGCCCATTTTGACTTTTATGCACAAACCGTCTACATATGTCTTAGCAGTCAGGGTCCCTCAGCTCCGGCTTCTCACCATGGACTTCAACAATGCCTCAGAACTTCCGGACACAGCTCTTTTGGCTCCCAAACCCCAAGAAATCTATATGTCAGTCTGTCAACAAACAATTATTAAGTGCTTATGATATGTTAAGGACTGTGCTGAGCCCTTTGTATACAAAGACAGAAATAACATCTGCCCTCAAGAAGTTTACATTCCAATGGGGAAGACAATGTGTAAATGACTAGGTACATAAAATATATGCAAAGTGGACTGGAGGTAATTTCAAAGAGTGGTGCAGTGGATAGAGTTGGTCCTGGAGTCAGGAGGATCTGAGTTCAAATGTGGTCTCAGACACTTCCTAGCTGTGTGACTCTGGGCAAGTCACTTAATCCTGTTTACCTCAGTTTCCTCATCTGTAAAATGAGCTGGAGAAGCAAATGGCAAACCACTCCGGTATCTTTGCCAAGGAAACCCTAGATGGGGTCACAAACAGTCAGGCACAACTGAAACAAGTGAACAGCGACAACAATCTCAAGAAGAAGGCACTAGCAATGCGTGTGTGTGTGTGTGTGTGTGTGTGTGTATGTGTGTTGATGGGGAAGAGGATGGACCTAGAAAAGCCTACAGAGGGTTGGATTTGAGCTGAGTTTTGAGGGAAGCCAGAGAAGCCAAGAGATGGAGTTGAAGAGGGACAGCATTCCTGGCATAGGAGAACAGACGGTGCAAAGGCGTGGAGATGGGAGACTGAGTGTTGTTTGAAAGGAACAAGTAGACCAATGCAACTATATAATGGAATGGACAGAAGGTCATAAAGTCCAAGAATACTGGAGTGGTAGGAAGAAGCTAGGTTATAGAAAATTTCAAATATTGAACAGAGGATTTTGTTTTTGATCCTAGAAGTAATAGGGAGCCATTGAAATTTATTGAGGTGTGTGTGTGTGAGAGAGAGAGAGAGGGAGAGAGAGAGGGAGGGGAAGAGAGAGAGAGAGAGAGAGAGAGAGAGAGAGAGAGAGAGAGAGAGAGAGAGAGAAAGCAATTAGAAGACTATAGCAATAGTCCACATGAGGAGTGATGAGGACCTGAACTAAGGTTGTAGCTGCATGAGCGGAGACAAGTGGATGCACAGGAGAGATGTTGCAAAAGTAGATTTGACAACAGATTGAATACATGGAGTAAGTACAAGAGGGAAGTTGAGGATGGCACTAAGGTAAGCCAGGGTGACTAGGAGACTGATCATGCCCTCTTCAATAATATGAAAGTTCAGAAGCAGGGAGAGTTAAGGGTGTGTGGGGGGGGAGATGATGAGTTCTATTTTGGACATGTTGAGTTTGAGATGCCTATGAGTTATTCAGTTGGAGATGTCCGCAAATCAATTGGCGATACAAGACTAGACCTCAGGATTGGGTATATGACTGCAGAAATCATCTGCACAGAGATGAAAATTGAACCCAAGGGATCTGACAAAATCACCAAGTGAGATAGTATAAAGAGAAAAGAGAAGATGCCCTAAGAAACAGCTGAGAGGAGGAAGGAGTAATGAGATCCATGACTTCTGGGTATGCCATGAATGAAGAATCAGCAAAGGAGACAGAGAAGGGGTAGTCAAACGGGAAAAGGCCTGGGAGAGAGCAGTGTAATGAAAACCTCGAAAGAAGACTGCATCCAGGAAGAGAAGGTGATGGGCGGTTTAAGGCACTTCAGAGAGGTCAAGAGGGATGAGGATTGAGAAAAGATCATTGTATAATTGGCAATGAAGAGATCACTGGTAACTTTGGATAGAGCAGTTTCAGTTGGATGTTGAGGATGGACTGCAGAGGGTTTAGAAGAAATTGAGAGAAGAGGAAATGAAGGCACAGGGGCTAGACAGCTTTCTTAAGGAATTTTAATGGAGGAAAGGGAAGAGAAAGTGTCTGAATCTAGATTTGAACTCAGGACTTCCTGTCTCCAGGTCCAATGCTCTAGGCATTGTACCACTTGGTACCACTCATTTTGGCACTCAACCAAGAAGTCCAAAGAAAACAACACTGGAAGATTGTTTAATTCTGATCTATGGGCTGACCAGTCCCGACTTCAGAAGATTGACTGTGAAGGATGTCTGCCACCTTTTGGCAGAAAGCTCATGAACTCCAGGTATGGAATGAGGCAAACTTTGTCAGACACGGCCAATTTGTTGCTTCGTTTTTCTTAACTGTAGATCTTTGGCTCCACTGTGAAGGGGAAAACCAATATCACTTTTTAAAAGTATTAACGAAATCGAAGCAAGTGCAGGTAGACCGGTCTTTAACGATGAGCCGACAATTTGGGATGGGAGCTTCTTTAGGCCTTGGCCTTGATCCCAGCTTCAAAGGCCTAGATATTTCCTAATGCTTAGATCAAGGTAATCAAGTCTACTGATTAATTAGAGAGAAGCCTTCTCAAGGTGACTTTCACTGCAAAGGCATAAATATGGTATGCTGGAAAAGGTTATCACTTGAGGCTAGAAAAGTATTAGGGAGAGCCTGGACTTTGGACTCAGAGGTCCTGGGTTTGAGTCCAGGCTCCGATACTTACTGACCACACGAGTTTTAGTAAGTCACTTGTCCTTCCTTGGTCTTCAGTCTTATCGTCTGTAAAATGGACACCCAAGTCCTCACATTATCTGTCTCACAAAGCTGAGAGAATAAAATGAAATGTTGTACACCAAGTGTTTTGTAAACCTTAATGTGCTATGTAAATAAATACCAGCTATTATTTGAATTATAACCTCTTAGTCCTACAAGGAGGCTCAGAAAGGCTTCTTGTTAATAGGCTATAAAATGGACCTGAGAGATTATTTAGCCTGTTTCTTTGTTGTAGAGATCAAATAAGTCAAGCTCAGAGGTTAAGTTCTCTCCCTGAGCAGGGATTTGCTCTGCACCATCCCCACTAGATGGGCATCCAGTCTTGTCTCTAAGGCTTCAAGTGATGGAAAAGGTGTTACCTCTGAAAGAAACCCATTCCATTTTTTGATATCTCTGATTGTTAGGGGAGCACTAAGGACTGGGAACACAGGGGAAAGCCTCTTGTAAAAAGCAGTACTTGAGCTAAGCCTTGAATGGAGCTAGGAATTCTGAGGAGCCGAGGTGGGGGAGGGAAGCATTCTGGGTCTGTGGGGACACTTTATGCAAGGCATAGAGATAGGAGATGGAACGTCATGCACTGGGAACACCGAGCAGGCCAGTTTGACTGGAGCATAGAGTGCATGAGGGGGAGTAATGTGTAATCATCCTGGAAAGATAGTTCAGAGCCAATATGAGTCAACAGGGGCACGTGGCAGCCAAAATAATTAATGTGATCTTGGGTTCCTCTGAGAGGCATAGGATCCAGGAAGAAGGAGGCGATGGTTCCTGTGTCCTCTGCTTCGGTCAGACCACATTGGGAGGGTTGTGTTCAGCTGTGGGCACCACAGCTAGGGAAGGAGCATCCTCATTGCTCGAATCTCTGAGGACACAACCAAATGAGGGCAGACCTAAACTCCCCTTGGAAAAACCAACCCTGGTGCTCAGTCACTCTCTGGTCTAACCAAAATTCTAGAGCAGAGGTTCTTAACCTGGAGTCAGTAGCCTTATTGTTTTTTTTTTTTTAAGTACTTTGATAGGAGCAGCTAGGTGGCACAGTGAGTAGAGCACTCGACCCGGAGTCAGGAGGACCTGAATTCAAATCTGACCTCAGATACTTGACACACTTACTAGCTGTGTGATCTTGGACAAGTCAGTTAACCTCAATTGCCCTGCCTTCCCCCCTCAAAAAAAAAAAAACAAATTACTTCGATAACTATTTCAAAAGAACTGGTTTCCTTTTTAGTTCTACATATTTTATTTTATGCATTTAAAAACATTATTCTGAGAAGACCACAGTCTTCTTGGGCTTTACCAGACAGCCAAAAGGGTCCCTAGAATAATAAAAGGGGAACAGCTCCTCTAGAGCCTTTCTCCACATTTGGTGGTAACCCCAGAATCTTTGGTGTCAATTCTAGAACCTGCAACCTCAGCTCATCCATTAGAACTCCCAAGGATGACTTAATGCCAGCTGACTCAGAAATATCAGATCCTGCTATTAGGGATTCTGCCCTAGACATTAGACAGAATTCATAACCCACCTCCATGGGGCTACATTTAAGCTTAGAGGACCTTCCCAGGCTTCCTGGGTGTCCTGGACTCTGCCCAAGGCACCTCCTGCATTGCTTCTTCTGCAGCTCCTGCCTCTGACAGCTCTTATAAAACTCGGCCCTTCTTGTTGTCTTGTTTGCTCTGTCCCTTTTATTGTCGTAATCCCTTACTCTTCATATACTTCTTTTTTTCTCCCTTACTCTTCAATCCTTTTCTCTTTCAGTCCTTGCCCTGTCTCTTCCATTCCCTACAGTTCTTCTCAGCCTTCAGCCACTGGTACTCCCTCCCTGGGGACCAACTCTCCTCTCTTTGTGATTGACCCATCTTGACATACATTTCTGTAATGTCTTTTTCACTGCTTCAGACACACATGTGGAACTATGTCATCACAACACTGCCTGGCCATTCTAGACTTTGCTGCCTATATTCCAGACATTCTTCTCAACCACTTCATCCTGGAACCCCCTAGACTCTGCCCCTGGGACTCCTGACTTTGATTGGTGACCTTTTGCTTTATTATGACCAGAACCAGTCCTTTTGGTCACTTCCCAGTCATTTACATATCATAGGGCTATGATGGTGACTTCTCTCCCCTCCACTTTCTACCTCCCTTTTATGTTTTATCTTCTCCCTTTAAAATGGAATCTCCTTGAGAGAACTTGCTTGCTTATATTTGTACCCTCAGCACTTACGATAATCCCTGGTGCATAATAAGCATTTAAATAATTTTTCATTCATTTTTATTCATTCATACTATGCTGCAGTCTATCTATACCCATCACCAATCCCTCCAATGCCCTTTGAGTGTCCTAGAGATTAAATTCCTCAGAGATAGTGGTTTTGGGTTATTCACAAGCCATACAGTATTTCCAGAAGAACACTGCATTGTACTAAAAATAAGGGGAGAGAGAGAGAGAGAGAGAGAGAGAGAGAGAGAGAGAGAGAGAGAGAGAGAGAGAGAGAGAGAGAGAGAGAGAGAGAGAGAAATTGGTGCCCTTTTGTTTCAGGGCAGATCTTGGGATCATTGAAAGAACTGAATTTTCCCAAATACCATCCAGCCCAGTTGCTCCTTCCCATTCATTCAATTCTAGGCCAGGTTCACTGTCCATCTTCAGCATCTGCCCAAGGACCAGCTCTATGGGCCAAGGCCGGACAATAGGGCATTATTGGAGCATTTGATTTTTTCTGTGTGGATAAATGGGCCAAATTCTCTAAAATCATGATGGATCTCATTCAGATGCTTTGTAGTATTCTGGGGTATGATGCCATTAGCACAATATCCCCATACAGAAGCAGATGGAGGATCTCAGCATCGGTTAGGGAAGCTTCTTTCATTTGGACACTGCACTGGTCATGCCCAAGACAAAGTCAAACCCCTCTGAGGAGTATATATCAACCTGTTTTGTGCTTTGATTGACATTTTGATTCAGAGGGTTGTCAATCAATCAATCAATTAAGAAGCATTTATCAAACACAGATGAGATACCAGGAACTGTGTTAGGTGCTGGTAAGGTTAAAAAGTCAGAACTGAAACAGTCCCTGCCCTTAAGGAGCTTACATTCTTTCAGGAGAAACAACTTGCACACATATAAATATATATAAACTAAATACAAGAAAAACATTTTGCAGCTGGAGTGGAGGACAAGAAATCAGGAAAGACTTCATATAGAAATGGGCATTTTAGGAAGGAAAATAGGGAAGTATCAGACATCTTTGTCACCGTTGTCCCACTTTTTGAGGAATCTTCATGATTTTAAGGAATGCACAAGAAATGCCTTATTGGAGGCAAACCTTTATGGCAGTATGTAGCTCTACCAAATCATACTCTCTTTTTTTGACCATCAACAAAAGCACAGTGAAATCTTTATATTTTTTTAATCAACTATGTGGCTATAAGTACATATGCTTCTATAGAATATTATTAGCAAAAACCTATTCCTTCTTGTATTTTCATCATTGATTTCCTTGATAGTTATGCAAATTATTTTCATAAAGTTTAAAAAGTAGTCCGACAATGTAATTGCTGTTCCTAGGGAGGTTTAGGCTGGTGAATCTCTTGAGCTCAGGAGTTCTGAGCTGCAGTAGGACTAAAGGCAATCTGGTATCCACACTAAATCTGGCACCACTATGGCTGAATCCCCAGGAAGTCAGAGTGGAGGTGGGGAAGGGACACAAGGCTACCCAAGGCGGGGCACTAGCTGACCCGTATGAGAAGTAGAGACAGTCAAAGGTTCTACATTGATCAGTACTTGCATCGGCCCTGTGAATGACCATGGCACTTTCAGTCTGGATAAGATAGGAAAACCCGGTCTGAAAGAAAAAGAAAGGAAGGAAGGAATAATGGAAGGAAGAAAAGAAAAAAGAAAGAGAAAGAAAAAGAAAGGAAAAGAAAAAGAAAATAAATGAAAATAGCTTAGTGGGTTGGTTACTATTGATAATTCCTTAATCTCCCTTTTGGGGGATATAGTAATACATTATTTTTTTCCCAATAATTCAGCATCTTTTCTTCTTACATATACTTCGGAATCAATCCCTCTAGTCTCAAAATGGTGCCTCCTCCAACCCTGATCTCCTTTGGGGACCCTTAAACTGACCAATCATTCTTCCCATTTTTATTATCTTTTACTTTTCTCATGTCACCAACATAGACTCAGATATTAGAAATCATATGTGATAATTCCACAGTCATTGATGGAGAAAGTAGTTTGTTATAGAAATAGTGACAGACCTTTACCATTTTAATCTATTTATTGTCCTTCTAATTTCATCCTTCAATACTCTCAGGGTGTCTGGTTTAGTGGGCTTTCATGGTAAGCTTTCTGTAAACTCAATTTTCCTTTTACCACTTCTCAGAGTTTTATTAGGTAGTACTGCTCACGATCTTCCCCCACTCTCTTCCATAAGATTTTACGAGTGAATTTATAATCTAACATAGTGTTGCCCTTGGCTGCTATATCTCTCTGCTTAGCAAAGAGATCAAGTGTTTGCTGGTTAAGGTGGTTTCTAGGCACTTTTGGTCTCCTTATTGTGGCAATTAGATTATACTAATTAAATTTTTTGTAGGAAATGATCACAGTTTGTTCTTTTACTCATTTTCTATTTTTCTGCATGAATACTTTAAATAGGTCAAGTTTTGATATTTTCTCTTTTTTATCCTTTCTTCTAATATGTTAATTTTGGACTTTGTTTTAAGAAGTTAATGCTTCAACTGTACACACAAAGCTGATTCCCCCCCACCCAAAGGCACAAATATCTGTAATCAGTTGTTTCCTACGTAAGAGATGGTTAATTTCACTTTTATGATGTTACTTGGTGTTCACCATGACCAACAAATCCCAATTATCTTCAGTATTCATAGAAAAAAAGTATTCTTGAAATGTACAGTTTCAGAGAAACCTGGAAAGACTTATATGAACTGATGCAGGGTGAAATGAACAGGACCAGAAGGACAATTTATATAATACCAATACCAACAATATGGTAAAGAAAAAAGCATTCATGATATGTAGATAATAGATTTACATGTTGTCTGCAAGGCTTTTTCCATATTTACCAATGTATTTTTTCATCATTATCCCCTTTGCTTTGCAATGAAGTCACTGATTTCAGTGTATCTGTTTGTGACCAGGGACCAGCCCATGACAGCATTTACAATACATTATTCTACCTGATGCAGTCCAGATATGGACTTCAGAGAACGGGCAAGGTAGTCTATGGCTGTTTCCTATCCTATGCCTCATGGTGTAGAAAAAAGCCTCTTAGATTGATTGCTGAGCTGGAACTGAGCATTTGTACAAAAGACTCCTGCTCTGGCACACTGAAGCTCCCTCTTTCTTGGCAGCAAGTAAGGGGATAACTGCTTCTAGTGAGGAGAACAGGAGTATCAGCGGTGTGATAACGCCAGCTGCCTATCTAGGCCTACTGGAATTTTTGAACATGGCTCCTTTGTTCTTTGCCCCTTTTGGTGATCTGTCTAGCTCTTAGATTAAGTAATATTGTAGACAGAATAGAACAGTCTTTGTTACTAACCTTGTGAGCTAAGAAAAGTCTGGAGAATTTGGGGGGACTCTAGGAACTAGAGTCCATAAAAATTTCCTGGCAGCAGAACCAGGTCAGACACCAATGCCAACATGGGGATTGACCTGTTTGATCCCTGGAAGCATCTTCAGGGCATACCAGGCTCCCAGTAGTTAGAGGTGTCACATGTTGATTTAATCCAGAGGGCCTTATTGAGTGTTTTTCTCTAACTTTTCTACCTCCTTATTCTCAGCCACAGATGTTGGTGCACAAGCTGCAATTATCTTCGTGGTGGTCTTTCTGCTTGTGCTCATCATGAGCGTTGTAACACTAGACGCCCGAGTGTCCCGTGAAATGATGTTTCTTGTTGCCTTTGGACACACAATAAAACCAACACCACCAACTCCTTTGTCTGCAGTTCCAAGGAGAACCTGTGAGCAGTTTTCCCATTGAACTCCAACTTCCTTATATGTTTGGATTTCATTTATTTTGAAAATGTCCATATTAGTAGTTATTATATTACAAAATTCAAAAAAGCAGTGTCATGGCTTCAGAATAATCACAGAGGCAATCACAAACAGGATAGACTGAAGAACAAAGTTCTTAAAAAATTTTTTTTCCAGTGAAAATGTGGTGAGCTGAATTGAAAAGGGTATTGGTTTATTTAAGTAAAGGGGAAGTTGGGAAGTTCCATGAAGCATTTCACAAGGGGAGCCATCTGCTGACATGTTAGCTATGGGGACTGACTGGAGCTGAGGTGGGGAATGGACATTGTATTTAAGGAGAAGGGAGGGCAATGACTGTCTCTGGTATGGGCAGACTGGCTATGAAACTCCTGCTTCTCCACATATTTGGAGTAAGAAGGGATCACAGCTGCAGCTACATGGGTGTCCTAACCCCTTCTGTCCTCTGGGTGTTATGTACGCACCACTCATTGTTAGCACAGATCCACTGGGAACAGGAACTAGGAGAGCAATCATGATGTGTTTTCATCTCTCTTCCCCTCCCACCTCCCCAAAAACATCTCATCTACCGAGGCTGTGCTTGGCCTCTGGAGCCAGGCTTCAGGTCACTTAAAAGGCATCACAAGAATTCACGTTGGCCACAGACTGCATGACTGGGTGAGCAGAACATGCTGAGACTTCTCCTCACCCCCGAGGACCATGTCTGAGGCTACTTAAAATCTAGTTAGGAGGGTTCTTAAGTTTTTTTTTTTGTCTGCCATCCCTTTGGTGAAGGCTATGGACCTCTTCTTAGAATAATGTTTTTAAACACATAAAATAAAATACATAGGATTACAAAGGAAACCAATTATATTAAAATACAGTCATCAAAATATTTTTTAAAAACATTCATGATCCCAGGTTAAAACTCCTGCTAGTAGATGAAAACTCACATTTCTATAATGAAGAGCTGTTTTAATTTTTAAAAACATTTTTAAAGGCTTTTTTAGGTTAACAAAGCAATTTCTCTACAATTGACTTTGTGAGTTAGAAATGATTATTCCTATTATATTGATGACAAATTGAGACTCAGGGTTGATTGGCTTGCTCTGAGTTCCATTAACTAGTAAACTTTAGAGCTAGGATATTAAACAGATAAAGTATGGGACTGGGAGTCAGGAAGACCTGGGTTCTAATCCTGCCTGTGAAGTTTATTAGCTGTGTAATGGTAGGCAAATTGCTTAAGCACTCTAAGCCTCAGTTTACTCCTCTATAAATGATGGGGTTGGATTGAGATGGCCTCTAAGATACCTTCTAGGTCTATGATCCTATGATCTTCCTTCTCTTTTATTAGTTAAATGTATTGAATGGCCATTCTGTGAAGAGTCAGGTGTGTATACAAGGGAAGACAGAGCCATTACAAAAAGATGCATTAGAAACTTAATTGAAGGAAACTCTACCACAAAGGTGAAGGATCATAAACAAGTACCTGAAGAAGTAGGAAGAGTGATGGATGGGGAGAGAAGATTAGGGAGAAGATTCTGGAAGAAACAGCCAAATAGAGTAGGATGAGTCTTGGATTTGGAGCTGGGGAACAGAGGAGCCTAAAAATTCAGAGCTGGATGGACCTTAGGGAGGATATAGTCCAACCTCCTAATTTTATATAAATGGTAACCAAGGCTTAAAGGGTGGAAGGCCCTTAATCACTGTCACACCAGCGGTGAATAAATTGTTCCCGTCCATCCATTCTACCAAGAGAAGTCCTCACATGCTTGGGTTAGGCATCCCCAAAACTCATCAGCAGCTTTAAAACCCATTCTGTGCATCTGTGAACTAGAGATAATGCCAATGATAGCTCCCACCGTGTAAATGGTGTTTTACACGCAAATAGGCCCAGGATTTGTTGAGGACAGAAGCAAATGGTATCCTGACCCTGGTTCTTGTAGCATCAATGAAAGAAAATCAAATGTTCCCTAATCTACTACTACCAGTCCATTCCAGCTTCCTTTTCTTTAAAATTTTATTAATTTGTTTGTTTTTAGTTCTCAACATTCACTCCTATAAGATTTTGAGTTCTAAATTTTCTCTCCCTCCCTCTGCTCTCCCCTCCCCCAGACAGCATGCAATCTGATAGAGGTTATACACATACAATTATACTGAACATATTTCCACATCAGTCATGTTGTAAAGAAGAATTAGAACCAAAAGGAAAAACCAAGAGAAAGAAGAAACAAAAAAGAGAGAGAGAAAACAGTCTGCTTCGATCTGCATTCAGACTCCACAGTTCTTTCTCTGGATGTGGGCAGCATTTTCCATCATGAGGCTTTGGAATTGTTTTAGATCCTTGCATTACTGAGAAGAGCTAAGTCTATCATAGTTGATCATTGCACACCCATTCCAACTTCTTAAAGAATCAGAGAAATATAGGGGTGAACGACTCCTTAGGAAGCTCTTCTGTAGCATCCTGACAGAAGGTCAGTCAGCCTCCACTTGAACATCTCCAAGATGGGGAACTCGCTACCTCACGAGGCAATTCACTTTGCAACTGAAATACTTTCCTAAATAATAATTCACATTTCTATACAACTTAAATGTTTACAGAGGGCATTTGTCATCACAACCCTGTAAGGCTGGTTGAATGAGAATTGCTTTTCCTATTTCCTAGTGAGGAAACTGAGGATCCTGTAGGTGCTATGATTTTCCCAAGGTGAATAAAAATCATCATTATCATCATCATCATCATCATCATCACCATCATTGCCACAGCCCCTATTTCTAAAGCTCTTTAAGATGAATAAAGTGCATTCCCAGAAACACCCTAGTAAGGCAGGTAGTACAAGCGCTGTTATTTCTATTTTCCAGGTGAGGAAACTGAGGCACAATTCATGCTCACATTACATGAACGAAGTCACACAACTGGCGGGTGTCAAAGCCAGAATCCTGAACCAGGTCTTCCAGTTCCAGGTTCAAGTTGCTTTCTTGTACATCAAATCAACTTGTCATTTCTAGGAAGATTTTCCTTGTATCAAAATTAAATTAGTCCCTCTAAAATTCCCTCTCCCCCCCAGGCTCCTAGTTCTGACATCCAGGGCCAAGTGGAATAAATTTAATCCATCCTCCATGTGACAGCCCTTCAAATATATGGGTAAATATTTATGCAATAAGCATCAATGAATCACCACGTGCTGGCTCTGGGGGAGATCGGCTGCTCTCATAGAGCTCACAGTCTGAGGGGAGGAAAGGGGGCAAATGTTAACCTCACAAGATAATTTCCTGAGGGGAGTGCAAATTAATATGCAAAGTGGACAGTTTGGTCTAGTCATTCCCTAGTAATCAGGCAGTAGCAACATAGTTCATATTTCTAACGCACCTTAATATTTATAGAATGCTTTCCTCCTCCCTATGTGACAGATAGTTCAAGGATTATTCTTCCATTTTTACAGAAGAAGAAACTGAGTCCCAGAAAGGGAAACTGAACTGGTCCTCAGAATCTGGGTCCAGGTCTCCCAACTGCTAATCCACTGTTCTTTCCACTGCATCACACTGATAAAGAGAACCAAAGGCCAGCCCAACCCAAACCCTGATCCATTCACATTTAGAGGGAAGGAGACTAACAAGAGGTATAGTATTATGGTCTTATGGTCCCAGTCCCTGCAGCAACTTTGCTTCCAGCATTTATGCTTACTTGACACTCATGTGAACATCTCACCTCGCTCCAATGCTTAGAAACTAGTCCCATTCCTAAAGTTGGGGCATCTAGAGAGAGAACAGGGATAGAAGCTGTGGCTTCCTCCTTAGACTGTAGCCTCCACAAGGGATGGTGGTTGTATCCTCCCCACCCCTAACCCCTCTTCAGCTGTGTGAATTGTAGTGAGTCATTTTCCTCATCTGTAAGCTGGGATAATGTATATGAATAAGATAATGTATATGAAACACTATGCAAACTTTAAAACACTATATAAAGGTCAGTTAATAATGAATATTATTAATAATTGATAATAATAATGATGATAATTCTTGCTGTAACTGGGTTTTATAAAATACAGAAAACAACACCTGCAGCTCCCCTTACGGCCAGGCTTTTTTGGAGGATCCAGTGAGGTAACGGATGCAGCCCATGTAGAGACAGCCCTCGTTCTTAGAAATGTGTTCCTTATTTCGAGCATGGCTCTCCACCTATTTCTAGCTCTATCCTCTATGCAGAACCAAAATTAATGTAATTCCTCTTCTCCATGACAGTCCTTCAGATATTTGAACAGCTTATCATCCCTGGCCCCCCCACTCATCCTCCCTTCTCCAAGGTAAATATTCCCATTTCCTTCCATCAGTCCTTGGATGGCACAATCTCTATCTCTGTCTCCAAATCCCCCTTCCTCCATCACTCCTCCAAGATTCTGGACAACTTTGGTTTCAGTGGCCTGGGAAGGCAGGAGATAGGTTTCAGGGGAAAGGAGGTGTCATGGAAAGGACAAGTCTCCAGGACAGGATGCCAGGATGAATCATTGGAAAGCTCAGCTCAGTGCCAGGAGGTGATGGTCACACCCAGCACCAGGTGCATCCCTTAATTCTCCCCTTTCCCAAAGGGTTAAATTGGAGGCTTCAAGTCCTCCTTGAGGGAGGGGTTCAAAAAATGAGCTGCCTTTCCAGACAGGTCTGGGGGACAGGAAGCCCCAGGTGAAGGCAGAGCAGAGTCACCATAATTATAGGAACAGAAGAGGCATATGTCCTGTTCTCAGAGACCAGCTGTTTGTCTACCACCCAGAGCTCTGACCCAGGCCACAGAATGGGCTTTGTACCTTGGTTCCAGATGGAGCCTTAACCCCTGGGAAGCAGTAGAAAGCATGATAGATGTGGCATCAGGGCACCAGGGCTCAAAGCCCAGCAATACCACTTAGGACCTGTGTGATCTTGGCCGAATCACTTAACCCATCTGGGCCTCCGATCCTCATCTGTAAAGTGATTCCTCTGATTATGGTCTCTGAGGGCCCTTCTAGCATTAAAATACCACCAATCCTGATTCGCATCTCCAGATCTTGAAGAATTTAATAAATGCTTCTTGAATGAATCAATAGCCTGTCCAGATAGCTGTAAGAAGGACGGTGCTCATAGTGTGTCCCAGGAGCCAAGCGAAGCTGAGCTATTTGCTCTGAGACAAGGGACTGTGTGAGGTGGCTCCCCTTGTCCCCAGCCCCTCCCCCACCGCCAGGTGCAGGTTTTTTTCCCTCAGCTTCTCTGTTTGTTTGTTTTCCACTCACCGTTGCCGCCGCTCCCCACCCTGGAGGTTATGGGCTGCTCGTCCATCACCTTCCCATTCAGTCCTGTCCAAGCTTCTGTCGTCCAGCTCCCAGCAACAGCTCCTCAGGGCAGTGAGCCCACATTTCCACTAAAATGTTTCCAAGGGTTCATTCGTTTGTTCCCTTCCCTCCCTCCCCTTGGAGGAGCCTCCTCTCTGCACACAGGAGGCCTGTCTCTGGGCAGAGGAACCAGGAAGCAGCTGTAGTGGGAAGAATTCTGAACTTGGGAGTCTGAGGATCTGAGGACTGAACGCTGAGAGAGACGTTGAAGATGGAGTGGACTCAGGGGGTCTGGATTCAAATCTCATCTCCGCTGCTCACTCACTACCCGGGGGATCTTGGGCAAATCCCTGGGTCTAGTCTCCTCCTCTGTTAAATAAGGGAGTTGAACTAAATGTCTCCAAGATTCCTTCCAGATCAAAATACTGTTAGACTGTATAGTCAGAGCTGGAAGAGACTTTGGAGCATGAGACATCAGAGCCAGAGGGATCCAAACCCACCCCCCCACCTCATTTTTATAGATGAGGAATTAAGGTTCTGAGTGGAAGTGGAATTTCCTGAAGTCACACAGCAGCGAGCCAGGAGCACAGCTCAGGATTTGAACTCTGTTCTCCAGAATCCCAGGTCCAGTGCTCTCATCCCATCAGCAGAGCTGCTCCCAGTGGAGTCTTCCCCTAGTGTCTTTTGGGGCTGTGGAGATGACTGGATCAGAGTCTTTGAAGGCTATGCTAATGGGATGCACTCTGGAAGACCTTACCAGGCTGGAAAGGCCTTGAGGACACAGAATGATAATAATGATGAAGATGGTAACAGTTGACATTCACAGATGATTGTAAGGTTTGCAAAGTGCCAAGGGCACATTATCCCACTTGATATTCCAAACAGCCCTATGGTGTGGGTGCTGTCCAGTCATTTCGGTCATGTATAACTCTTTGTGATCCCTCGCGGGGTCACAAAATATTGGAGCAGTTTGCCATTGCCTTTTCCAGCTCATTTTACAGATGAAGAAATTGGGGCAAACAGGGTTAAGTGACTTGCCCAGGCTCACTAAGGCAGGATTTGAACTCGGGAAGGAGTCTTCCTGATTCTAAGCTGAGGGCTCTATCCACTGAGCCACTTGAGAGGTGGGTACTGCAAGTATTACATCCTCTCTACTTTAGAGATGAGGAAAGGATCAGAGAGGGAGGCAGCTATGGCGGGCTAGAAGGAGAGCTGGAATTTCATCAGAGGACTTGCCTTCTCTTCCAAGCACTACCCTGTGACCTTGGGAGACCAATGAATCCCTAAGTGTTTACTGAATATTTACTGTCTTCTGGGCACTAAGTACCGGGAATACAGAGACAAAAACAAAGTATTCTCTGCCCTCAGGGAGCTTCCCTTCTAACAGAGAAGACAACATGTATACCTTCATGTGTATAAAACATATATATGTATAAACACTATACAGAATATATTCAAAATAAATATGAAGCCATTTGGGGAGGGAGGGCAGTACCAGTGGGGAGTTAGGAGAAGGGGGAGAGGATGGTCAGGAAAGGCTTCATGGAGAAGATGACTCTTGAGTCGTTTTGAAGGAAAACAAATTCCAGGAAGCACAAGTGAAGAGGGCAGAATATTCTAAGCATAAAGCCAACCATCTCAAAGCTACAGAGATTGTGCGAGGAATGGCATGGGCAGACCTACAGAGTGCCTGGATAGGAATACTGTGTAAGTCAGTCAACAAACCTTTGTTAAGCACCTATTATGGGCGAGGCATTGTGCTAATTAGAGATTCCAAAAAAGGCAAAAAGAGAAGACTGGAAAGGTAGGAAATACCCAGGTTGGGAAGCTCTTTAAACGCCAGAGGAAAGGGACTCCTTTATTGGGGTGGGGGGGGGGCGGCGATATCCTGCGCCTTACCAAAATGACGTGAAGGCCAGTCACTTTTCCTTGCAGAGCCTCAATTTTTCTGTAAAATGATGGGCTTGGACTAGATGACCTCCAGGGTCCCTTCTAGCTTGCAGCCAGTGTTTCTCTAACTTGCCGATGGTTCCACGGCTAGTAGATGGGATTGGGGCTTGGGTTTTCCTGACTCCAAATGCAGTGGTCCTCTGTTGACTGAGGACTGAACGCTCAAGTTTGGAAAAATTCATCACCGGAACATTGGCCACCACGGGGTGGAATGTTTCAGCCACATTAACTCATGAATTTGTCCACTAAAACACGGAGGGGTTAGGATCTGAACTGATGCACAATGCACGGACTAAGTGATGACTCTTTAGCCAGGGGTTCTTTTTTGTTTGTTTGTTTTAAATTAATTAATTTATTTTTAGTTTACAACATTCAGCTCCACAAGCTTTTGAGTTGCAACTTTTCTCCTTCTCCTTCTCCTCCCCCTCCCTTACCCAAGACAGCATGCAATCCAATATTGGCTCTACATATACATTCACATTAAACATATTTTCCCATTAGTCATGTTGCAAAGAAGAATTATAACCAATGGAATGAACCATGAGAAAGAAGAAGCAAAACAAAAAAGAGAGAGCAGATAGTTTTGCTTCAATCTGCATTCAGACTCCATAGTTCTTTCTCTGGCTGTGGCTAGCATTTTCCATCATGAGTCTTTTGGAGTTGTCTTAGAACCTTGCATTGCTGAGAAGAGCTAAGTCTATCAAAGTCAGTCATCGCACAATGCGGCTGTAACCACATACAATGTTCTCCTGGTTCTGCCCCCCTTACTCAGCATCAGTCCATGTAAGTATTTCCAGTTTTTTTTAAATCCCCCTGCTCCTCATTTCTTATAGCACAACACTATTCCATTACATTCATATACCACTGCTTGTTCAGTCATTCCACAATGGATGGAAATCCCCTTGGTTTCCAATTCTTTGCCATCACAAAAAGAGCTACTATAAATATTTTTGTACATGTGGGTCCTTTTCCCCATTTGTACGATCTCATTGGGATACAGCCCTGGAAGTGTAGACCAGGGGTTCTTAACTTGGGATCTATAAACTCCCAAGGGTTTACAGTGTGAGCAGATTTCAGGGGGTTTATAAACTTGGATGGGGAAAAACACATCTTTCTGTCAATATATTGGCTTTCTTTGTAATTTTATATATATGTATATATATACATACACATATGTATATATATATGTGTGTATATATATAATTTTTTGTAGCTACAAACCCTATTCTGAGAAGGGGTCCACAGGCTTCACCAGACTCCCAAAGGGATCCATGACACACAAAAACCTGAGAACCCCAGATTTAGACTTTGTGAAGTAATAATAGCTTAACATTTTACTACATTTAAGTGAATCACTGCTTTTCAGAATTGGAAGATACCTCATAGGGCATCTCTGAGCACCAATCAAAACATGAATGAGTACCCCGCCAGGCAGTATCTATAGCAAGTGACCCTCTGAGCCTTCTTTTGAAGGCCTCCAGTGACAGGGAACTACTTCCTACGTCAATTCTCTCCACTTTAGAACTGAATTAGATGTTGGGTATTTTTTCCATATGATGGGTTGAAATCTGCCTCTCCGAAGCCTAATCATAGCTGACATTTCTGCGGTGCTTTCCATCCAACATCTCATCTGAGCCTTACAATAGTCCTGGAATGATCTAGATGATGTGGCTCCTTGCCCAAGCACATATGCCACCTCAGGCCCATAGCTATGAGCTGTGATAAGAATAGTAGTAGCAGTAGTAGTAGTAGTAGTAGTAGTAGTAGTAGTAGTAGTAGTAGTAGCTGCTAACATTTATATACCAACCCCTGTGTGCCAGGCACCATGCTAAGTATTTTATAATTATTATCTCGTTTGAGCCTCATAATAACCCTGAGAAGCAGATGCTATACATTATTATCCCTGTTACACGGATGAGGAAACTGAGGCAAGCAGAGGTTAAGTGGCTTGCTCAGAGTCACCCAGCTAGTAAGTGTTTGAGTCTGGCTTGAACTTAGATCTTCCCAATTCCAGACCCAACACTCTATCCCCTGCACCACCTAGCTACCTTTAATGTACATGTGATCCCCATACGTGGACTACAGGATGGATGGGAAACAGAAAAAAAGTTATTCCCTGCAGGAATCTTTCCTTGATTGATCAGATGTGATTAATTAGGGCATCATATTTGTGTCCTATCTCAGCCGTTACACTGGGGACTCCCCAGGGTGAAGGGGGGATAGAACCATAGAGAACAAGAGCTAGAGGGAATCTTAGAGATTCCAGGGGTGGGGAACCTGCAGCCTCGAGGCTGCATGTGGCCCTCTAGGTCTTCAACTGTGGCCCTTTGACTGAATCCAAATTTCACAGAACAAATCCTGTAGAACTTGGACTCAGTCAAAAGACCACACTCAAGGACCTAGAGAGCCATATGTGGCCTGGAGGCTGCAGGCTCCCTACCCTTAGTCCAACCCTCCAGGGGAGGAGAGTCAGGCCCAGAAAGGGGGAGTTTCAGGCCCAGAAAGGGGAAGTTACATGCCCAAGATCACACAGTGGCTGTGACCTTGTTTCATATTCCTCATATCAAGTGCTATGTCTTGCTTTTGAATGGGTAGGAGTTGGGGAGGGGGAGGTGTTAGGGGAGGATGGAGGCTGGGGGGAGTCCTATGTTTTCATTGTAGATCAATGCCCTCAACCAATGCAGAGCCACAAGTCTTTCGTCTTCTGCTTGCGAAATCCTTGTTAACATCATTCCACAGAGGTCCTATCTGCTATGGTAAAAATAACTGAAAAGCTTTCCCTTATCTCCCCCAATTACAGAATCGCAGGATGTTTTAGATCTAGAAGAGACCTCAGGAACCACCTAGTTAAAACAAATACATGAAACAAAAGTCCTTCCATGACTTACCTGAGAATGGTCATTCAGCCTTTGCTTGAAAACCTTCTATGAGGGCATCCCCTACCTTCTAAAGCAGGCTATTCCACTTTGGAGTGTATGGGGTGTTCAGAAAGGACTAGCACATCTGGTGTGAGGGCTTGTGATCCCTTTTCAGGGCTGCTCGTCCACCTTTGGTGTCCGCCTTTCACCCAACTTTTCACCTGTGGTTTCAAGAAGTTGTAGTATACACAGTGGCCACACTCTGGTAAAACCATCTTGGCAGATGAGCTAAAATATTAGGTTGAGGGTAACCAAAAGGCCTCAAATATGTTGGTAAGTTAGGGGGGTTTCTACTCCAACCATTAGAAGACCTCTCCCAGTGGAGTGGGCAGATGAAAACAATTTATTCCAATGGCCATGAAGGCAGCGAAGGAGGTGCTGTGGAGGGCATAGAGGTTGGTCAGAAATCAAAGATGGCAACATCATCCACTATGTCCTGGGCCATCACCAGTCATCCTGACTTTTGTCTTGCCACTGGACTTTGATGACTCTGGAAGAGTGAGGCTGATGACTTTGTGCAATCTGCTTCGCTTAAATCCAATTTGCATATAAGTCAAGACATCATCCCATGACGTCATTGGTCCTCTTCAAAAATGAAGGACAAGCAACAACAACAAAGCAGCCTATTCTACTTTGGGATAGCTCTAATTGTTAAGTAGTTTTTCTTTATATCAGGACTTAATTTGCCTCTTTTCAAGTCCTTCAAATAACTTGAAGAAAACCATCCAATTTCCCCAAAGCATTCTCTTCCCCAGGTTCTTCAGCTTCTTCCCCGTATGGCATGGACTCAAGGTCAACTGCTTCCAACTGCTTCCCAGGTTTATTCTTCCTAAAGCCTTGTACCCAGATCTGAACACAATACTCTACATGTGGCCTAAAAAGGGCAGAGGGCAGTGGGACCAACATATCCTTTTTCCTGAAAGGTCTATAAGTGCCTGGCCAGGATGAAAGTAGCTAGCATTCTTGGTTTCCACATCTCCCTATTGAATTACACTGAACCTGTAGACCAACAAAACCTCCAGATCTTTTTTCAGGAAAATTGTCATCTAGCCATGCTTCCTCTATCTTGTTCTTCAGAAGTTGATTGTCTGAATCCGAGGGTAAGACTTTACATTTGTTACTATTCAACAATTCAACAGGCATTTATTAAGTACCTACGGTATGTCAGACCTTGTGTTAGAAGCACAAAGACCAAAATGAAACCATACTTAGAAGATCCTTAAGGATGTTATATTCTATTGGGAGTTAGGGAAAGAATAGCATGTGTGCAGATAAATAAATATAAAATATACAAAAAGTTAATTAAAAGGATTGGTGAGTTAGCACTGAAATTTGAGGGAGTGATGAAAGGCCTCCTAGAGGGAAGCACTTGAGCTGAACCCTGAAGGGGTTTAAGGGTTCAAAGAGTTAGAGACAAGGAGGGAAGGCATTTCAGGTATGGGAGGCAGGTTGTACAAAGGGAGGTAGCTGGGAATGTAGAACACACAAGAGGGAAGAACGTGTAATCGGCCTGGAAAGGTAGACCAGAGTCAGATTATGACTCCAAATCCAAACATGTTTCCATTTTATCCTAGAGGCAATACTTTAGCAGGGAAATGACATAGTAAGAATTGAACCATAGGAGTATCAGCTAGGCTTCTGTGCAGAGGATGGATTGGAAAAGTGAAAAATTGGCAGGGAGAATAGTTCAGAGTGTACATGGATTTGTTGCAACAGTCAAGGTGAGCGATAGTGAGGGCCTCAGCCAGAATGGAGACCCTTTGAGAGGAGACAAGGGGATAGATTTGAGAGATGTGGAAGAGGCAGAACCAAGGAGACTGTGGTTGAGTGTGGTTGGTGAGTGAGATTGGATGACTCTTAGATTGTTGGCCTGCCCAACTGGAAGAATGATGGTATACTCAAAAAGAAATGAGGAATCTAGGAGGAAGGAATGGGTGGGGTTAGTACGAAAGATAAGAATTCTATTGCTGGTAAAATATGTCCTTGGGGAATAATTACAAATACACATAAAAGGTAGCATTATGATTCTACTAGTGGCGATTGTCAAAAAAACCCAGCCTCATTGTTTCCAGGGAGTCAGAGTAATAATGTTTTTTATATTATCTCATTTGGTATAGAGCAGATTTCAAAGTCATGAAAAGATCATCGTACATTTGTGTGCGAATTAACTGGAACGAAATCAAATATTTAATTTTATTGACTTGTATAACAAATCTGACAAATCTGTACTTTTTACATCATTAAAAAAGTTTTAATAGTCCATCTGTCCTTTTGTTGCAATCACTTGTTTTTCCATAATATAGCAGTAAGTTCCCAAGATTTTAATACATATTCTTTAAGTTTTTACATCACGAAACCACACTTTTATCACATTGGCTGTTTTAAGCATTCCTTTCATGAAGTCCATTTTTATAAGTCTAGCCTTGATTTAAAGTTCGTAAATTTTCACAGGGTCAATTTAAAATCAGATGAGTTCCCAGACCATTGAGGCATATTTGTCTCTGTCTCTGTCTCTGTCTCTGTCTCTGTCTCTCTCTCTCTCATATAAATTTCTTAGAATTTTGTGTATGTTGTAAAGCTGTGCTGGAACCTTTCTTCTCCAATAAGGAATTTTCATAATTCTGAAATAATTCTGCTTCTCACTATATTAATATATTCATCAGAATTTTCATTCTCATTTTGGGGACAAAATATTTTTAGGTCCACTGGAAGTAAAAAAAAAATCTTCAAAGCATTTTTCAGATGGCTGTTTTATAGCTATATAAAAAACCCCAGAACTTATAGACTTACTAGGACTTCTGACCATGGTTTTGGTAGAGACTTGAAAGAAAAAATGAGTTTCATCAGAAAAAAAATTACCTTTTTCTAATCTTTACTGCTCCAGACTTTGTATTCTCTTGATTATGACAAATATTTTTTTTCTTTATAGCAATGGTTAGCATCCTGTTTTTCTTCCAAGTTCTAGATGTTTATGATGAACTATAGAAGAATTAATCAAAACTCCTCCAGCTGTCAAGTCTCTCTGAACATCAGAAAACTCTTCAGCCTTTGAAGCTGCTGCTTGCTACTTCCTTGAAGAGGTGCTAATGACATTTTCTGTGTTGCTCTCTCTGTGGAATTGAGAAGTAATACCATCTGATGAGCTACTTTCTCTGTTATTTTTCTTCCAGGCTTCTACTGCTATCTGCTCCTTCTCTGATGAATAATAGCTGCTGAATTACAATTGGAGTAGAGATTCCTTTTGGTTTATGAGTTAGACTAGAAGGCTACTGAAATCCCTTCCAACTATAAAATTCTGTGATTCTATGATTTTGTGAGTCGGCTATGTGGTCGCCTCCTCAGGGGAGTGTTTTTAGCTCTTTTGTGAGTCAGATCCATAGCCACACCCAGCCAGTACAGCTAGATTTCTTTAGGTTAATCTGAATTTTTACTGCTTTGTTTCCACCTCAGTGCAATTCCCCTAGTCCTATCTGATATTTGTTTTGGGGTGAGTAAATTCTTTTCAACTCCCTTCACAGCCCTGGCATCTAATACTCTGGCCACTTATATTATTCTGGAACTTCATTTAACAAGACAAGAAGGGGCAGGGTGGGGCTGGTGACCTTTGTCTTGCTTTCCTACAACTGCACCAAATCACTTGCTTTTCCCACACTCACATTTATATATCAATTTTCATAAATTATCTCCTATGATCCTAACATCAACCCTCTGAGGTAGGTAGTTTAGCAATTATTATCCTCATATTATAGATGAAAATACTGAGCAAAAAATAAAAGAAAAACTGCTCTGCTTTTTTTGTTCGTCCTTCCTTTGTAATAGCAGAGGCTGCCTCTGTTCTAAACACGCCCCTTCCTTCTGCCCTGCTTTTTTGGGAGGGAAATTCTTGCTGAAAACCTTTATGCTTGAAAGTTCCTATTCTCATGCTAGGGAGTAGAGTCCTCATTAGCCAATCCATGATTTATCTCTGCCCATGACATCAGAAATGAGTAACCCATGAGAAGTATCTATGACAGCCTCTGCCCTTCCTTACACTGGCGTCATCAGGCTGCCCTGATATAGAAACGCTGAAGGACCCAGGCAGCCCCACCCATTGACTGGGAGGATTGATAAGCTGGGTGTACCAAGTGTGGAGAGACGTCTCCTGTAGGACCATTGCTGATCTCCTTCTTCCTCCTGTTGTGGCCTGAAAACCATCGTCATCAAACACTGGTTGCCCCATTTCTGACAGATGTTTCCTTTGCCCTGACCTCTTATTTTTCTGCCCCTTTTCCCTCATACTTGAGCCTTTATGTCACTTGCTAGGCTCTATGCCTTATCCCTGTTTGATTTAAAATAAAATACATCTGTAATGAAGGCCTGTTGCTTTCATTGTTATTGACTTAATGAAGTCTTGTGGAAGCTTCCTGAATTCCAAAATGACTGTAAGGCTCTGGGATATCCACAAAGGAGAGAAGTGATTTGTTTAAGGTCATACGGCGAGTTGGTGGTGAAGGACTCCAGAGCCTCCAACCCTAAAGCGGTAGAACCTTGGCCTGTGAAGGAACTGGTCCGGTCCAGTGCATGCCAGTCTGTTCTTAAATCTCACCAGAAGTGATCGGCTGGGCATGAACCACCTGTGGTCGCTGGAGTTCAGAAGCTATTCCCCTAACAAGGAATGTCCTTCTCAAAGCTGACCTCTCCCTGTGTCCTCAGTTCAAGTTATGGATCCATGGGACCTTCAAAGTCATCTAGTCACTGATGGCATTCAGGCACAGGCTAGATGACATCTAGTCAGGTTGTTTTAAAGGGGATTCCTGCTTAGGAATTGATTGTACTAGGTGAAGTGTGAGATCCTTTCCAGCTCAGATTCAAGGCCTCTATAAACTGCTGTCACCAGAAAGGGGTTGCCAGCTCTCCACAAGGAGGCTGAAGGGCTACTGTCCTAGGGGAAACAGTTACCTTGATCTGTGTCAGGAGCTCTTCTGATATGCATGGAGACTCATTCTGCAGGCAGGATATTAGAACAGAACCCTTACGTGGTCTTGGATCCTTTCCTCAAATGTGTTTTATTTGTCTTTGTATGTATGCCTTAACTCCTAACATAAGGATGCCACGGTCTGCGCCTGTGTTTCTGGGAGAATGGGAACCTTTGGGGGTTTGGGTTCAGAATTAGTATGTGTCTATTCATGGATGGCAGAAAGGAACTTGAAGCCTGACCTGAATCAGTTAGATTGCAAAGGGTAATAAGATGTTTATAAAAACTGGCCCTGCTGGGCATGGGAGTATAAGCCTGCAATCCCAGCTACCTGGAGGTTAAGGCTGCTGGATAGAATGCTGAGATCAGGAGTTCTGAGTTGCAGTGGGCTAAGCCCATGGAGCATCCACACTAAGGTTGGCATTAACAGGGTGAAGACCGCAGAGGGGTAGGATTACCAGGTTGCCTAGGGAGGGGCCAACAGGACCAGGTCAGAAATGAAGCAAGTCAGAGCTCTCATGACCAGGCCCACGAGGGCCCCTATAGTACCAGCCTGGGTGAGATAGGAAGACTCAGATGCACAGATAGCTAGATAAATAGATAGGCAAGCAGACAGAATGACAGACAGATAGAAAGATAGAAGAAAAAACTGGCTTATAGACTAGGCTACCTAGCCTCTTCCCTGAAAGTATAGCTCTGACTCTCCCTATCTAACAAGGCAAAATGCCTATAGAAGAAGAAAACGTAGACCTACCATACTTAACATAATGATTCTGCTAAAACAGAACAGAAACAGAGAATAATAATAAAAAATTATATTATTATAAATTATTACTTATATTAATAATCATTAAAAGAGTATAATAAAAACAGCAAAGCACTTTGCAAATATTCATTCATTTGATCCTCTAAACAACCCTGGGACACAGGCTCTATTATTATCCCTATTTTACAAATGAGGAAACTGAGGCTTAAACAGGTTGTGACTGGCCTAGGAAGATGCAGCCAGCAAGTGTCTGAAGTGTGATTTGAATTCATCTTCCTAACTTCCAGTGCTCTCCATGCTATATACCACCCAGCTGTACCTCTCACCTCTCTTAGGTGGAGCAGCATGGAAGGGGACAGTTGGTTGTGTAGTAACAATGTCACAGGTATTTTAAATGACCCAATGATGTCACAGCAGGTATTAGGTTGTCCCAAATCCAGTCCCCTCCTCTCCCTGAGGCACATTTTTTTCTTAGGAAACAGAACTCTGGAGGTGAGTTCAGCTGCCTGCGATTCATATTTGCCATATTTAGAATCTGATCTTATACATGGAGAATAGATGGAGAATCTGGTTCTCGCTCATGCTCATCCCATATTGGCCCTTGTTGCAAACGGTCACCAGCAAGCAGACCACGGGACCCCTGCCTGTGCACAACTGTGACTTTGCAGCTGAAGCGGCCCTGAAAGAATCCTTGGGGCACTGAGTGCCCCCTGCTTCTGCCCTGATTTGTACCTCTTAACCTCAGCTTCCACGCTGTCTATGATGAATGTCTCTGCAGATTCTCCCCAAAGGCATTCTTTGATGCGGCGGTGGCACCATCAGAAAACCTGGGCCTTGCCATCTGCATTTTTGCTGCACTCTCACTCTCTTACCAGCTGGGTTTTGCCATTTGCCCTAAGACTAAAGCTGAAGGCCCTCTAGGTCTTGCCATAGGCCCTGTAGATGAACCTTCCTATATGTGAATTGTGTTCCCCTATTACAACGTAAGCCCCTTGAGAGCAGAGACGGCATTGTATTTGCATCCCCAGAACTTAGTACAATAACAAGACACATATATAGAATAGTGGGCACAGAAGAGACCCTTGAAAAATACTCTGTCTCTTTTTCTTCATCTTTCTGTTTTTGTGGGGGGGGGGGGGAGGCAATGGAGCTTGAGTGACTCGCCCAGGGTCACACAGCTACTAAATATCTAAGGCTAGATTTGAACTCTGATCCTCCTGACTCCAGGGCCAGTGCTCCACCCACTGTACCACCTAGCTGCCCCATCCAATGATCTAACTGCCAAATCTAACAGCCTTTTTCTAATCCTCATTCTTCTTGATCTCCCTGCAGCCTTTGACACTGTCAATCACCCTCTTCAATTCATCACTACTCTCTTCTCCTTAGGTTTCCATGATATTGCTGCCTCCTAGTTCTCCTCTTAAAAGTCTGGCCACTCCTTCTCCGTCTCCCTTGTTGGATCTACATCCAGGCCAAGCTCATTAATAGCAGGCGTTCCCCAGGGATCTGTCCTGGGCCCTCTTTGCTTCTCCTTCTATGCTGTTTCACTTGAGGATCTCGCCAGCTCCCCTCCACTCAATTATTTCTGCACTGATCCAGCCCTAACCACTCCTAACTACCTCCATACTCTTATCTCCACCTGCCTATTGGGCACATCAAAATGGATGTCCTATGGACATCCTAAACTCAACATGTCTAAAACTCCTCTTTTCCCCCCAAAAGCCTCTCCTTTTCCAAACTTCCTGATTACTGTCGCACTTATTTAATAAACCCCAGTGGCTTCTTATCACCTCCAGGATCAAATAGAAAGCTCTCTTTTTTGGCTTTTAAAGCCCTTTGTAACCTGACCCCTTCCTGCTTTACTCACACAAGACACTCCGTCTCCCAGCTCTGATGCCGGGAATTCTTTCCCTCTCAGTCTTGGTCTTTGGACTTCCTGGGCTTTCTATAAATTCCAGCTAAAATCTCACCTTCTACAAGGAGCTTTTCTTAAGATCCTCCTTAATATTAGCGCCTTCCTTCTGTTACTCATCCCCAACTTGTCTTGCCTATATCTTGTTTGTCTATAGCTGTTTGCATGTTATTTCCCGCATTAGACTATGAGTGCCTTGAGTAATAAGCCTCTGGGCCCCAGGCTCAAACTCAGCTCTGTTGACTCCAAATGCAGAGTTCATTCTCTCACACCTTGCTGCCTTCAACTTTCCCCCTGGTCTTCCATGGCCCCTGAGAGCAACTGCCAACCCCAACCCGCATCCTGTCCAACATCCCATTCTAAGCCAGCACCTGTCCTGATCTATACCCAGCCAGCCCTTGGCTAATCCCACCACCTGCCCCTCACTCTGGCTGGCCTGAATTTTCCAGCCAGGTTCTCAAGAACCAAAACCTCCATGTGAGCCAGAAGCGTGATGTGGCTTCTCAGAAAACTCCCACAATCTTAATCTGCATCCAACAGTAGTACACAATGCCCAGATCCAGGATGTAAATCTCCTTTTGTTCTCTATGTTGGCTAGATAATATAAGTGTTATCTTTCTAGATACTAGAATGCTTTCCAAAAGATCATTTCTAAGTCACTTCTTCCAGAAAACCTTCAATTTATGACCAAACTTCTTGCTAATCACTTAAAAAAAACTTTATTGTTTTCAATTAACAAGCATTTATTTTTTTTCCTTCCACCTTCATTCCTCCCCTACCAAAAACCCCCCACATATTTTTAAAAATATATCTGAAAAGTAAATATAAGAACCAAACTTTTATAACCAACATGCTTTGTTAAGCCAAACAAATTCCCTCATTGGTCATGTCCTAAAATATATATATATACATATCATTCTTTGTCATGAGTCCATGGCCTCTGTCAGGAGGAGGGTAACATGCCTCATCACTGGCCCCCTGACATCATAATTGGTCATTGCTATCTTCCCAGCATCTTCAGCATAGCTGGATTCAATTTGAACCAGAGTCACTCACATTTTAAAATATTTTTCTTTTGCAAGTATTTTGAAATTACGTCATGCTGATGCATCCTGTTTCCTTGCGAGTTTCTCAGATATGGGAACTAAGCCTTCCCCATTAAAAAATAAATCCTACAATCATAGAGTTGGGTGGAACATTAGAACACCTAGCTCAACCTGCTTATTTTACAGGTGAGGAAAATGAGACCTTGAAAGGTGACTTGCCCAAGGTCAGACAGGTAGCCAGGATTCAGACCCAGATCTGCTGTCTCATGCTATCAACCAAAGGAACAAGGACAGGAGATATTTGTGGGGGTTGTATAGATAGGAAAGAGTTCATTGGAAAAAGTCTTGGCTTTCAGGGGACTGCAAACTCAGTGTGAGTCAATATTATGACATCAGCACCCAAAAGAAGGAATGTGATCTTAGATGGCATTAATAAGGCAGAGCATCCAGTGGGAGGCAAACCCCATCTATGAGCTGTGCTCAGTTTCATGTACAGCACTGCATTTGAAGAAGGACATGGACAAATATGGGAAAGACTAAAATGGAAATGGGACTGGGTGCCATGTTGTATTGTGAAAATGGGTTGAAAGGATCAGGACTGTTCTGCCTGGGGAAGAGAAGACTTAGCATTAAGGGGATATGATCAATGGCTTCCAATTCTTGAAATGTAGTCATGCAGGAAGATCAGACTTGCTCAGCTTGGCTCCAGTGGGCAGAAATAGGGGAAATTCACAGAAGATGGATAAAGCTAGATTTCTGCTTAGTCACCCAAGATGAGAAGGTAAGAATGGGTTATAACTGGGACTATTAGAGGGAGTCCCCACATCAGTGAGGTCCATGAGGATATTGAGGGATAAGAGGCTAAAAGGAAAAAGAAAACAACTTCCCAACAATTAAAGTCACACAGGAATGGAAAGGGCCACCCTTGGTAAGTGGTGAACTCTTCATCCCTGGAGGTCTTCGGGCAGAGGCTGGATGACTACTTTGCCAGGGATGTTATGGAGAGGATTTGTGATTCAGGAAGGGTTTGACTTAAATGCCCCAGGACTCATCCAGCCCTCACATTCTAGGAGTTTGTGACAATGTTGGATCCATGCACTGCCTCCCTCTGTCTTTCCAAGGATGCCTGGTCTAGTTTGAATGTCTAACTTCCCAATCCTGGCCACAACCCCCAATTCCACAGTGGAAAAAGAGAATGGAAAAGAAATAGCTGTCCAAACTTCCCCCCTCCTTCTTCCCCACCTTCCCCACTTGACCTTTCAACATCAACCAATGGAAAATCCCACCAGACATCCCTTCTGTGGGTGACAACCAGTCTTACCCCCATCAAAGAGATCTGCAGTCCCCAGACCAGGGAATGTTGTTCCCAAATGACCTACCTGACCACACTCTGTCTGCAGCGAGACAGTAGTGGTGGCTGGAGAGGACCTGGTGGCTACAGCCAGATCCTGGCTCTTTCTTCACTCTCCTCTGCCATGGTTGGGGGAAGGGACTGGGGAGGGAGAGGAAGCCTCTGCTCTCTCTCTTGACAACTCATCCATCAAAATATCTGGGAGACCCCCCACGAGGATGGCCAGTCCCCAGGATGGTTGGGGAGCTTCCCAAGGGCTCTTCTTCCTGCCTTCCCCTTGCCTCCAGGGGCTTTGGGCCCAATGTGTGTGTGTGTGTGTGTGTGTGTGCGTGTGTGCGTGTGTGCGTGTGTGTGTGCATTTGTGGGTCCTTGTGTGGGAGAGCCAGGGGCAGCAACACCCCCCCTTCCCCAAGCCCCCTGCGTGTGCGAGTCAACATTTGGGGGCTCTGATTTACGGGACTTCTGCACAGTTATAAAATATGCTGTGTTAACCATCAGCATAAAAATAATATATAGGTTACTGCAACATTTTTATGACCTTAACCAGATCCGCCCTGTAATGCTGTCCCCCTTGACTGCTTTACTCCTGCAGGTGAAAAAACATATTATTTCAGCAGCCTGGAAGCAGCTGTTTGAGCCCAGGCAAGGATGCTGTGGGTAGGGCGCCTTGGGGGCAGAGGAGAAAGGACCAAGGTCGATTTCAGTCTCAGTGTAGCCTCTGGGTCCATCTGTTGACCCCGTGTGCCACTGGGATCACAGGACAAGGATGTTTGTGACAGGTCTGAGCACCTTTGCTCCCTGGACAAGTGGAGAAGAGTGAAGATTCCTGCGTCCCCCCTCCCCTCTGTCAGTACTTTTACCACTGACTCTTAAAAAAAAAGAAATTTAATTGATACCCCTCATTCATGCAACATGATCATTTCCAGAAATACCATCTCCCTTTATCCTTTGCCCCCAAGGAAAAGAATAATTTAATCCTCCTGTGCAATAATAGAGAAAAAAAACATTTAAGCAAAACATCCTATTCAGTAGCCTCGCCTGATCATGTATACAGCCTTCTGTCCTGGTAGTACCCCACCTCTCTGCTGAGACCAGGGAGGAATATTCCATGTGTTCTCTGGGGCTATGACTGGTTATTCAATCACTCAGAATCTAGCTTCCTTGGAGCGATGTTTTCACTTCTTTTGCTATCGTCACATCATTCTTCTGGTTCTGCTTATTTCTTTTCTCATCAGTTCACAGACGTCTTCCCATGTTTCTTTGAATGCTTTCTACAAGCTCATTTCCCCTCCCACTGATCTTCACCAATACTGCTCATAAAGTGTGACTCTAGTTCTGTAATGTTATGCAAACGAGCCAGTACTCCGTGCTGGTATTGGCTGCTCAGCTCTGAGGACTGAGTTCAGATCTTACCTCTGTCACTTATTAGATGTGTGTGTCCCTGGACAAGTCACTGCCTGCCTCGGTTTCCTCAACTGTAAAATGGAGATAATATTACTGCTTACCTCCCAGAGTTATCGTGAGGGTCGAATGAGACACTCACGAAGTGCCTGGTAAACCTTAAAACATTATTTAAATGCTGACTCTTGTTCTTGTTGTTACTATCTGTGTAACCTTGGACAAGTCACTTGACCTCTGGGCCTCAATTCTCATCAGTAAAATGAGGGAAGTCGAAGGTGATGAGCTGCAAAGTCCTTTCCAGCTCTAAACCTGTGATCTTAAGTAAATAAACTGTGTAGCGTGGCTCAAAACCTACAATACTTACTGCCAATTATAAATATATGTTTGTATATGAGTATATTACTTTTATATTTATACATTAGTATATACTTATGTATACTGATATACATCATATATGTGTATCTATGTGTCTGTCTGTCTATCTATCTACCTGTCTGTCCATCTGTCTATCTATCTATCTATCTATCTATCTATCTATCTATCTATCTACCTGTCCATCCATCTGTCCATCCATCTGTCCATCTATCCATCTATCTATCTCTCCATCCATCTATCTATCTATCTATCTATCTATCTATCTATCTATCTACCTGTCTGTCCATCTGTCCATCCATCTATCTATCTATCTATCTATCTATCTATCTATCTATCTATCTATCTATCTACCTATCCATCCATCTGTCCATCTATCCATCTGTCTATCTACCTATCTATCTATTTGTGTGTCTGTCTATCTCTCTATCTCTCCATCTATCTATCTCTCCATCCATCCATCCCTCCATCCATCCATCTACCCATCCATCCATCCATTTCTCTCTCTCTATCTCTCTCATCTATCTAAAAAAGCAAGAATTTGGCACAAAGGAGTGAGGTGGAACTCCACCTGAGGGATTATTCTTGCCTTTTCCCTCCATTTGCATGGCAGACCTAAAGATGGAGAAAAAAATGAGGAGGCGTTAAGACACACTGGGGCCTCAAACCAGACAGCTCTTGATAATTCGTGATAAGACTTTTTCTCAAATTGATTTTGAAGGGTACAGATTGGCAAGCAGGAACTGAGTGAAATTAAAGGAGACTTTTTAGACCTAAATAAGCCGGAGACTTGATACAGAGATGATGCTGGTGGTAAACTGAGGCAGGAAGTGTAAAGATGTAATAAATACCCGAGGGTTCTATTCCATTTCTGTGTTCCAAAAGAGGTTGACTCTTCAAGGAAAAGCTTCTTTTGGAGAGAAGAGTGGCTTAAGGCCAGGACGCTGGAAATGGAAATATTCCTGTCCTTTTGAAGAGAAATCAACTAATAGTTACCTTGCTAATCTGATAATGAGTGTGCTAAGGACCTTCCTCCCTCACTAACAGAACTGAAGCTTAAGGACCTGGCCTCCACACTGAAATAGGGAAAGTAGAACTCACTTCATCTCTTAGGTGGGTGAGTAAGACCTTAGCTGAGGACTCAGGCCGAAGTCAGAAAGTGGGAGCAGAAAGGAGTTCTGCAGCCATCTGCCCAGTAACAGTCACAAAGCCAGTCGGGCAGAAATGGCGCATCATGTGAGATGGTGTGGAGCCAGGGTGGCAACACCAGAAAATATCATTCACCCTGTAGCATAAGGGGTGTGACTTGCTCCTTGAGGGTGCTTTTGTTCTCCACATGGGTGTGTCTCTCCATGTATATTTCTTAGCTTGTCCAATGTTTGTGGGAGAAATGTTCTATTGTCACTTTTCTTACTCTGCTATTTCTTTAAATACTTTTAATTTAAACTAGTTGTGTTCTATTGATGACTAGTAAAAATAAGCACATTGGTGGGGGCTCATTAGCTATGGTTTTGTGTAGACACAGACCCACATAGTACCCACAGAGTACCTTGAACCTGAGAGAGTTTTTTTGAGGGGAGACTCAGGTGTCAGTGGGGGTGGCAACCCAGGTACTATACAATCTGGGGAAGGAAAGGGAAAATAGAAGAAAAACCAGAGAAAGTGCTATAGAAATATTTCAGGAGAGAGAACATTAAACAGCTAGGAGGTAGAAGGAATCAGGGAATGTTACACAGAAGAGATAGTACCTGAGCTTAGACTTTATTTACTGAATTAATTCAACAAATATAGAAGAGAATGTCTAGCAGTTTGCCCCAAGGCTTTGTTCTGATTAATATATTTATCAGTGACTTGGATGAAATTTACAAGAACATGCCTGTTCAAATTTAGAAGAGACGCAGATAACACATTAGATGATAGTCAGGATCCAGTAACATATTAATTGGAAAAAAATAAGAGACTAAATCAAATAAGATGAAATTTAATAGGGAGTAAATGTAAAGACTCATATTTGGGTTCAAAAAATCAACTGCACAAGTACAGTAGGAATGGGAAGCTAAATAATAATTTCAATGAAAAATTCCAGGGATTTTTGTGGACAGCAAACTCATACGAGGTAAGTACAGGAACCCTGGGAGTGTCTGCTCTCCCTAAGGCACTGATCCTTTCAGCCCAGCCCTTATAGCCATCATTGGGGGAAGAAATTCCTGCAGAGAAGGTGCCATCCATACCACCTTCCAACCACCCACAGGGAAGGAAAACAAGCTTAGGTGAATCAGTAAGGTACCTTGAGGGAGAGACAGGAGGCAACATATGCCGGGCAAATAAAACTACCACTACCACCTTCCATAATATCCTCTCAGACATCCCAAGATGCCAAACCCAAGACCCTCTAGAACTGCAAGGCGCTTCTAGCAAAGTTCCTAGAGTCACTATCCTGGAAAGCAACCTCTATGGAGAGGCAGCCTTGGCAGCTGCTTCTGTAGGTGCTATAGTCATACCCATTAAAGACTCCAAAAAGACAGTTCTTGGCACCATCAAATGATTCAGCATAAACAACTGAAATGTTTTTATCAGTGGAAATAACATTAAAGAAGAATTACCATCACTTTGTTGTGTGTAGAACTAATCGACTATGAGACCGTTCCATCCACCTTGCATGTGACATTTTCCATGTATCCTATCTCCCCCTTTAGAATATGAGGAATATGAGCACTTTGAGAGCAGGGATTGTCTTACTTTTTCTCTTGGTATCCCCAGTGCTTAGCAAGATGCTTTGAACATAGCAAGCACTGAATAAAATGCTTTCTTCATTCATTTAACATAAATGAGCAGTAAAATATAGCAGCCAAAGAAAACCATTCTATGTGCTACGACTCCTTTAATTCTCTGATTTAAGGTCTCCTAAGGATGTAACATTTCATGTTCTATGTTCTCAGATCCTTCTAAGCTTTGCATGTCCCTCTCATGTTGTATTTCCTAGGGTCTCTCCAACTTTGACATCCAATATCCTAGGAGTCCTCTGTAGGCAACATTCCATGTTCTGCATCCCAGGGTCCCTCTTAGTTCTGACATTCTATGTTCCAAAGTCCCTCAGCTCTTGACTCTAAGGACATGTCTAGAAGCAGGGTGTGTGAGTTCTTTCCTTTTTCCATGAAGATGGCTTTTCAGCTATTAACTTATGAGCATTCTTGGGCAGTAATAGCACTGTAGGTGTTTGGTTAGACCAGGCTAAAGCCCAGTTGGGCAAATAAGAGTTGCAGGAGGAGGAGGCCACATTATAAACTGTGATTGAAACTTCCCCAGCTCCTAGTGCCAGAGGTTAATCAAAGCTGCCTTTGAGGTGGAAAAGCCACTGAGCCTCCCACAGGGGATAATATTTATGCAGCCCCCTGGCCCGAAGAGACCTCATGCCCCTTTGGAAACATGACCTCATAAATTGACTTGACTGCTAGATGGAATTGGGACAATGGAGCATCAAAATTGTAGCTCTGTGCTATTGAGGGGGAGAGGGCTATGGTGGTGATGGAGCAGGCCTCTGGGCAGCAGCTACATCGGTGGCAAAAGATACTCCTTTCCACTTGTGACTGGGCTCGAGTCTCTAGGAGAACCCCCTGACTTTGCCTTTGGAGACCCTACTGTTGCCTTGACCACCTACCTCAGTACCATGCTTAGTTGGCCATCAAGTAGAGGTTTTACTAAACCACCTACAAATTTTCATCAGCATATAATCTCCCTCTATACCTTGGGTTTCAAATCCCTACCAACCATTTTTGTTCTGGTTTAAGTTCAAAGACTATTCTATTTGGTAGGGAAAATAGAAGGAAAATGAGAGTTATATCTTCAGCTATAACTGAATGGGATCTTTTATATTGTTTCTCATTTATTGTTATTTAATTCTGGTATTGCTCTTTAACTCTCCATTAACCTTATGCCTTATTTCCTGAAATAGAGTGGCAGCTCCATTTGGGTAAAGGTCATTTACAGTATTAGATTTCTTTTTTATCCCCCATAGTATCCTGCACTCCATTGTGCATCCTGCACTCAATAGATACTCAGTGAACCTTATTTGATTATCAGTTGAGTAAAGGCTTTGTGAAAAGGTCTATAAAAGCTATGAAGATAAATGCATTTAAAATCTGGTGCAGAACCACAAGGGCAAAGAGAATGAATGGTTGTGGCCTCTGCCTTGTGAGTTTTGTTGAACCATGACCTCTTCTGTCTTCACTTTTGGCCAGCAACCCTGAGGATCTTCCCCTCCCTGTCTGATTTTTTTTAATTAAAGGGGCTATCCTTTGACTCACTTCTTAAACAGGCCTGAACACTGAACACTGAATGGGTGTTGCCTCACTCAAAGTGAGAATTCAGAAAGACCTTAGCTTAAAAAAGCCAAGGTCCCCCACTGCAACCTGGGCCATCTCCAGTTGTCTTGATCTACATTTGGCCACTGGACCCAGGTGGCTCTGGAGGAGAAAGTGAGGCTGGTGACTTTGCACAGCCTTCCCTCCCTCAAATCCAATTCAATTGCAAGTCATATCATCATCTTCCTAATGTCATGGTCCTCTTTGAGAACAAAGGACAAACCACACAACCTCTGGCTAGTTTTATAGACAATGATTTTTGGTTACCTTCTTCAAGTGGCCCCTGGACACTGACAAATATAAAGGGTATTGATTGGCTGGAGTGGGGTTAATTGTTGAGGACTGCAAATAGGACAATGGTGGTAATGAAAATGTTTTGATGGTATTGATAGTAAAAAATAGTAATGATGATGTTGGTGATGAGGATGGTGATTTTGGTCATGGGGATGATGCCAGTGATACTCATGATGGTTATATCGGTGACTACATGGACATTGGTGATGGTGATGGTAATGGTGATGCTGGTGACACTGGTATGGGTGATGCTAGTCAATCTTTTTTTCATTGGTGACAATAGTGATGGTATCATTTGGTTAGGGTGTAAGGAAATGGTGACCCAGATTGGAAGGGCTCTGGTAAGACTTAGAGTTGTCTTCCTTTGCCACTGTCTGGCTGACTTATCTTTTACAGGCTAGACTTCCAAAGATGCTGAGGAAGTATTGGATGTTGGCATGCCTACAAATGCACTGTTTCTGTGGCCTCTTCTAAACCTCACTCTTGGTACCTCTCTCAGTTCAAAACTGGACTGACTTTCCAGCCCTACTCCAAATTTCTAGGGTCAGAGCTTTCAGATTCTATTAGTCTGCCATCTTTGCAAAGCCCTACTCACTTCCCTAGGCTCATCAGGGATATAGTTATCCAGAGACCACTTGCCAGTATACGACACCCCCCAAAATATACACATATCATGTTCTCACCAACACAAGGGGAAATGTCATTCCATCATATTCCTTTGATTTACGATGCCCCAAATCTTATAAGTCTCCTCTCTCTCCTTCTCAGCATGTTTCATTTCCTCTGCTGACCCCTATTGTGAAACTGGCTTGGTGGGAGGGGGAGGGAGGTGTTGGGAGAGAAGGGAGGGGAGTTGGTGCTGAGTGGAGTCTCACAATCTCAGCTTTCTTCCTGTAACCCTCTCCCCTTCCCCCCATCGCCCCTAGAAGTACCCTTGATGAAGTTTGATTCTCCCAGCTCCATGTGTCCATACTTGTCTCGGTTCTCAGCCATGATGAAAGGCTTCAGTCTTCATCACCTGAACTGAGCTCCTCCCCCCCTCCACCCCAGGCTTGGTGCTGAAAGGAAGCCAGAGAGGTGTGGGAAACTGGGGACCCTGTCTTCCAGTGCTTGAATTGCCTGAGATTAGGAATACGGGGCTGTTTCTATCACACCCATCCAAACCCCTGACTGGTGGCGTGGAAGGAGTGAATCTAAAGGCAGCCAGACACTAAATATATTTCATCTCAATTACTTTTTATCTCACACTTGACTTATCATGTCCTGTTCCTATCTCTCATTGTTCCCTGTGTGAGTTAGCCAGACTGGGAACACCCTGAAGGTAGGGAGAACTTTATTCCCCGCTACCACCCGCCCCACCCCATCACCATCATCACACATACCAGGGTCAGTGTCATCACGAGGATCACCATCATCAGACCTTAGGAGGCATTCTGCTACAGCGGAAAGGGAACTGACTCTGAAGGGAGAGGCTCTGCGTTTAACTCTTACCTCTGACATTTATTAACTCCAAGTTTGAGTTGATGACTTAATTTCAGTGAGTATCGATTTCCTCAGGGGTTAATAGGGGAGGGGGAGGAGGATGGACTGGTTAGTCCCCCCACCCCAGGTCCATTCTAGCTCTACCACTAGGATCCTATAATTGGAGTATAACCCCAAGAGAATGTAAAGAAACTTCTCCAATCAGCATTCTCATCAGAGACAGTCCTGGGCTCTGGGGGACTTCTTCTGCCTTAGGAAATATGCAGACTAGGGTCAGCACCCAGAGAACTACGCAGCAGAGTAGAAAAGAGAAAGCACCAAGTCAGTACAACTGAACAATGATATTGTAGGTTGATTAGGTAAGTGCCCACGTGGGGAAAATAAGCAGGCTTTTACGTTTAGGGTCCATCACAGCAAGGAAGAGAAATATCCCCTCCCATCCCAAGAGAAACCCAACATAGACAAACGCAAAATGAAGCCCAATAGAAAATATTTTCCTATTATTTGTTACTTAGGATTGTCTGCTGTTTTCTGATGTTAGCAACTTTACCCACAGGTACTTATTTCACTCTTATCATGCTCCAGGTCCTGTGTTAGGTGAGGGCAAAGGGAAGTACATGCTGTCCCTAAAGACTGATACATGATAAGACATGGCTTAAGGTATTAAAATTTTAAAAATAAAATCTGATGAATTATAGACTTAAGAAATGCAACTTTGTTACTGACAAGTACATGTAGTAGCTTAAACAAGATTAAGGATCTCTACATTCATTGGTAGGGGAATTCCTTCCACTGCTCTAGATTGCAACCCTAGGTGTGCTGAAGCCCGCTCACACCCGGTACCTCGGAAATCAGCAAATGCTTAAAATCAGGGCTTGATTTATTCCTCTGTAGATTGTCTATACTTAAGAAAGTGATGGATAAAATGTTAATAATGCAGGTTCAACTTAATAGTGTGTTGTAAATAACTGGCATGGAAATGTTTTACACAATTTCACATGTATAATCTATATCGGATTGCTTACTGTCTCAGGGATTCTATCTCTCCCTATCTCCCTCTCTCAGTGTGTTGCTCTCTCATCCCTTAATTTCATTTTATTTCTTTTAGATATCTTCCCTTCATCTTCAACTCACCCTGTGCCTGCTCTCTCTCTTTTACATATATATATATATATAAGCATACACACATATATATATACACACATACATACACATGCATACATATACACATAGATACATACATACATACACATTCACCTATATATATATATATACATAAACATATATATATGCATATTCCCTTCAACTACCCTAATACTGAGGTCTCATGAATCATACACATCATCTTTCCATGTAGGAATGTAAACAAAGCAGTTCAACTTTAGTAAGTCCCTTGCAATTTCCGTTTCTTGATTACCTTTTCATGCTTCTCTTGATTCTTGTGTTTGAAAGTCAAATTTTCTATTCAGTTCTGGTCTTTTCACTGAGAAAGCTTGAAAGTCCTCTACTTTATTGAAAATCCATATTTTGCCTTGGAACATGATACTCAGTTTTGCTGGGTAGGTGATTCTAGGTTTTAATCCTAGCTCCATTGACCTCCAGAATATCGCATTCCGAGCCCTTCGATCTCTTAATGTAGAAGCTGCCAGATCTTGGGTTATTCTGATTGGGTTTCCACAATACTCAAATTGTTTCTTTCTGGCTGCTTGCAATATTTTCTCCTTGATCTGGGAGCTCTGGAATTTGGCAACAATATTCCTAGGAGATTTCTTTTTGGGATCCATTTGAGGAGGCGATTGATGGATTCTTTCAATTTCTATTTTGCCCTGTGGCTCTAGAATATCAGGGCAGTTCTCCTTGATAATTTCCTGAAAGATGGTATCTAGGCTCTTTTTTTGATCATGGCTTTCAGGTAGTCCAATAATTTTTAAATTATCTCTCCTGGATCTATTTTCCAGGTCAGTGGTTTTTCCAAGGAGATATTTCACATTGTCTTCCATTTTTTCATTCCTTTGGTTCTGTTTTATAATGTCCTGATTTCTCATAAAGTCACTAGCTTCCACTTGCTCCAATCTAATTTTTAAAGTAGTATTTTCTTCAGTGGTCTTTTGGACCTCCTTTTCCATTTGGCTAATTCTGCCTTTCAAGGCATTCTTCTCCTCATTGGCTTTTTGGAGCTCTTTTGCCATTTGAGTTAGTCTGTTTTTTAAGGTGTTGTTTTCTTCAGTGTGTTTTCAGTATTTTTTTGGGTCCCCTTTAGCAAGTCATTGACTTGTTTTTCATGGTTTTCTCGCATCCTTCTCATTTCTCTTCCCAATTTTTCCTCTACTTCTCTAACTTGCTTTTCCAACTCCTTTTTGAGTTCTTCTATGGCCTGGGGCCAGTTTATGTTTTTCTTAGAGGCTTTTGTTGTAGGTTCTATGACTTTGTTGTCTTCTTTAGGCTGTATGTTTTGGTCTTCTTTGTCATCAAAGAAAGAATCCAAAGTCTGAGACTGAATCTGGGTGTGCTTTTGCTGCCTGGCCATATTCCCAACCAACTAACTTGACCCTTGAGTTTTTCAGTGGGGTATGACTGCTTGTAGACTAATGAGTTCTATGTTCCACGTTTGGGGGGGAGGTGCCAGCTCTGTCTCACCTGCACTACTCCTTCCCCAAGAACCCCCAGCCTGGGCAGGGCTTAGATCTTCAGCAGGCCGTGCACTCCTGCTCTGATCTGCCACTTAATTCCTCCCACCAGGTGGGCCTGGGGCCAGAAGCAGCAGCAACTGTAGCTGCCCCACCTCCGCTGCCCCTGGGGCTGGAAGCCGAACTGCAAACTCCTTCCACTCCCGCAGCTTTTCCCACTAACCTTCTCCGCAGTCTTTGGTGTTTGTGGGTCGAGGGGTCTGGTAACTGCCGCAGCTCACATATTCAGGGCGCTAGGGGCCCCATCCACCTAACTCCAAGTTTGGTTGTTCCACGCTGCTCAGGCTGGGCTCTGCTCCACTCCGCTCCCCGTGTGGAATAGACCTCACCCAGAGACCATCCAGGCTGTCCTGGGCTGGAGCCCTGCTTCCCTCTGCTGTTCTGTGGGTTCTGCCGTTCTAGAATTGGTTCAGAGCCATTTTTTACAGGTTTTTGGAGGGACTCGGTACAGAGCTCACTCTAGTCCCTGCTTACCCGCCACCATCTTGGCTCCGCCTGGAAATAAACTATTATTAAAATTCTTTAAATTAAAAAAAAGTGTGTATGTACTTCTCCCCCCACCACATTGAGCTCGTTGTTAAACATTTACCAGCACACCCTTCATTGCAACCCATCCGTGAATTAGTAGGTAGCCTTGGAGCAGGGGGTTTTAACAAGGAGTTGGTGAACTTGTGTTTTTAGAAATTATTATTTTGATAGCTATATTTCAATATAATTAGCTTCCTTTATGATCTCTTGTGTTTTATTTTGTGTATCTGAAAACATGACTCAGAGTCAGGGTCCACAGGTTTCACCAGACTGCTGAAGTGGTCCATGACACATGAAAGGTAAAGAACCATAGCCTTAGAGAGTAGCTTGAGGCTCAGTGAGGCGAAACAGCTTATTTGCAGTCATATAACTACTGTCAAGGGGAGGATTTGAACCCAAGTCTTCCTTGGGCAAGAAGAAGTCTGGCTGATACCCATGTAACCTGGGGCTCAAGCCTATTTGCATATGACTCTCCTTATTAGTGAAGAATGATTATTCAATGTTCCATGCCTGCAGGAGGGTCAGTCATTAAGAGCTTATGCCAACAGGTTTGAGCCTCAAGTTATGTTTATATAGTTCATCATGGTTTCTAAAGTGTTTGACATCTATTCTCTCTGTTGATTCTAATAACAACTTTATAATATAGTTAGTACAAATGTTAATGTCTCCATTTCACAGGTAAAGAAACTGAGGCTCAGAAGGGTAGAGGTACTTCCATGGGATGGGAACCCCATCCTTAGGCACCAAGACCAATGCTCTTTCTACAAGGTCCTACTTTTGTTGCTCTTCCCCAGAGGGCCCCTCCCAAATCCTGGACTGAGATATCCACCTTGCCAGAGTTTGTAGCTCAAAATGCTCCAGTGGTACCTCTCATCCTCCCCAGGGGCATTTTCTGGACTTTGCATCATGAAAATTGTTTCTCCTATTTGCCTATGCTAGCCATCTACTGTAGGTGACATGGGCATTTTCATAGGATCTGTCTATAATCAGCTCCCTTATTCCCTGTTTTCCAACCTAAAGAAAGCCCTTGGATTAAGGAATTTTAGCAGGGAAGATTCAGCAAATCTAATACGAATCTAACCAGGTGGCCCTTAAAGGGCAGAGGCCAGCATGAGCCTCAGGACCATGAATGGTGGATTATTCATCTGTGTCCAAGAAGATAGACCAGGGCAGGGGTGGGGAAGCTACAGCATCAGTCAAAGGGCCACACTCAAGGACCTAGAGGGCCACATGTGGTCTCAAGCACGCAGGTTCCCTACTCCTGGACTAGGGTATTGACCCTGGATACTACTGGCCAGCAGAGTGCATGGAAAATATATTATAAATCAAAAAAAGGTCAGGGATGAATATAGACAATTCCTTCAAGTCCTATGAAGGGCCAAGGTCAGTGCTGGTCTTAGAAGAGGAGGAAGAAATGAATGAATAAAACAAAAACACAAATAAGTTATAATTCCCAACATTATATGAAAACCACCACAGAAGATGCAGGATGAAACATACAATTTTATGTGGCTAAGGTGGGAATTTGATTTGCTTGACTAGGAATATTTCTTCAAAGGTTTTGTTTTTTCTTTTTCTTTCTCTCTTTGTTTCTTTCTTCCTTCCTTTCTTTCTTCCTTTCTTTCCTTCCTTCATTTCTTTTTCTTTCTTTTTTTTTTCAATTAGGGCAGGAGTTAGGAAGGCAGACAGACAACAAAGAATAAACAGGCAACATGCCATTATTAAGCTCCCACTGTGTGCCAGGAACTGTGTTAACTGCTGAGAATACAAATATGAGGAAAAAGACACAGTCCCTGCCCTCAAGAAGCTTACCTCCTAATGGAGGAAGATAATACCTCCAAGGTTGCTGAAGAGGTAAAGGCAAAGGCCTGAGAAGGTACCCTTGAGGGGACATGTTGATAAAGTTAGAAGAGTTAGAAGGCCAACCAGGAGGGGAATGAAACATAGCTGGCCTTTGCCAAGTCCCAAAATGGAGATCAACTTGGAAGGAACACACCAACGGGAAAAGGGGGCCAAAGAGGGGAAGGATGTTCCAAGGTCAGAAGGCCCCTGATCCAGAGGGAAAGAGAGAAGAAAAACGTATGCTAATTTTAAAAATGAAAACTTTAAAGAACACAACAGAAAGGGTAAAAAGAAAGTGTTAGATGTAATCTGAGAAGAAAACATCTTACTGACTAGAGTCTCTCCTTCCTATTCTGATTGGACATTAGTCAGGTAATAGACAGATACTTGACAATATTTAGAGAGAAAGAAAAGAGGAACATGGAAAGGTCTATGCACCAGAGAGATTATCTTGACTGGAGAGATGGTACAGATTCATTTTTTTAATTTGTTCAGTCATTTTTCAGTTGTGTCCCACTCTCTGTGACCCCATTTGTAGTTCTCTTGGCAAAGATACTGGAGTGGTTTGCCATTGCCTTCTCCAGCTCATTTTACAGATAAGGAAACTGAGGCAAATAGGGTTAAGTGACACATAGGGTCACACAGACTCCAGGGCCTGTACTTTATCCACTGGGCCACCTAGCTGCCCCTTAGGATTCTTTTAAGGAAAGTATTTTGTAAACCCTAAAGTGGTAAGAAAATTTGGGCTATAAATATGGTGCTAAAATATTTTTTTAATTAAGGGTAGGTTCATGAAATTTAGATCATCTAGTCCAGAAAAAACTGAGGTTCAGGGAGGTAAGTCACACAGCTTTCCCGTTTTCCTCCCAAATTCACAGGCATTTATTAAGTGTCTGCCCCTCGCTAGGGATGAGGCACTGGGGATGAAGAAGACCAAAAGTGAGACGGTCTCTGTCCTCAAGCAGCTTATAGTCTTAAGGGGGAGACAAGATGTGCACATATAAGAGTGTATTGAGAATAAATCAAAGATAACTTGGGGAGAACAAGGCACGAGCAGCTGGGGGAGATCAGGAAAAGGCGCCTGGAGGGATCAGATCTGAGCTGAGCTTTGAAGGAAACTAGGGACTCAAGAGTTAGAGGTGAGGAGGGAGAATATTCCAGTCATGGAGAACAGTACGGACAAGGGTAAAGCAGTGGGACATGGAAAAGCCTGTGTAGGAATAGGAAGAAGGGCAGTACGGCTAGATCTTTAAGGGGATGAAGGAGAGCAATATATGATAAGGCTGGAAAGGCGGGTTGGAGCCAGGAGGAGGACTTTAAGTAATAACCAACAGCTAGCAAGGATTTATATGGCATTTTAACTTAGCAAAGCATTTTACAAATATTATCTCATTTGATCCTCACATAATGCTGGGAGAGAAGTTCTATTAACCTTATTTTACAGATGATAAAACTGAGGCAGAAAGTGAGAGACTTGTCCAGGGTCACACAGCTAAGTTTCTGAGGCTGAATTTGAACTTAGGTCTTCCTGACTGCAGATCTGGAGCTCTATGAATCGTCTCTAATAAATGCCAAGCCAGCATTTTTTATTTAATACTGGGGGTAATTGGGAGCTATTGAAATTTATTAAACAAGGGAATGGCATGGTCAGATGTGAAATATTACCTTGGCAGCTACGTGGAGGATGGACCTTGGCCAGGCAGACATATCAGCACATAACATTGCAATAATCCGTGCAAGAGAAATTGATCTAGAGTGGTGGCCATTGATGTGGAGACACTAGGACCTTGAGCACTCTCTTCTAAAGTCATCAGTGTGAACAGTACGGCCAAGGAATAAATCCATTTCCCAGCATTCAAGTCCCTCTATATGCTGGACCCAAATCACTCCTGCCATATCTCCCACTGCTCCAAATCCTGGGCCTCCTACTGCAGGCAGGAATTTCTCCTGGCTCTTCCCCCTCCTCTCTTCCTTCCCAAACTCTGTCCTGACTTCACCATCCATTTTAAGCTTCTACTGACCACATCTGCTCCAAGTCAGATTTTCCCAAGTTCATAGAATCTATATAATAACCTTTATTTAGTACTTAGCATATATGACCCTGTGATGGGACAGCTAGGTGGTGCAGTGGGTAGAGTACCAGGGCCTGGAGTCAGGAAGACTCATCTTCGTGAGCTGTGTGACCCTGGGCAAGTCACTTAACCTAACTGCCTCCAAAACAACCACCACCACCACCCTGTGTGGCAGCATCCCCTGCTCCTCTTAGTCCACGTGTGGAAGCCAGAGGCTCAAGGCTTCCCTCCATCCTTCCCTCCATCATACCTTTCAATTCCCCAGGAAGATGTTCAGCTGGAGATGTTCTATGGTCTTCCTTCCTTCTCCTCCTCATCCTCACAGTCCTAGATCTCTAGTTTTCTGACTCCCTCCATCCTCAGCCTTCACCCTCTAATCTTCCTGATGGTTTCTTCCTCTTCCACTTTCAATCTTTCCCCATGCTCAGGGCTCTCGACTCTTGACCTCTCTCAATGGAATCCTTCTGCTGAGGTATGTGGGGACCCAGTTAAGGAGAGGGAAGGGACATCTTGGCCCCTGACCCTTAGGCCCAGGGGCAAGTGCCCCTTCAGAAGGTGCTACCAGATAACTTGGGCGGGTGGCTCAGCAGTGGCTGGTGGATGGATCCTGGCCATAATTAGGTAATGGGCCTGAGTTTCTCAGAGTGGGGATGATCAGGAAGGGGGACTCTCCCATGGGCAGGCTAAGTTTGCCTTGGCTGGGAGTTCAGGAACATAAACGCGGGCAGCCCACTGCATTTCCAGCTTGTTGCCATGGGATGGAATAATAATTGGGTGATTATGGCCGTTCTCTCCATATCTTGAGCCCTTCCAGCTCCAGGGAGAGGCCTAGGGGCAGGGGAAGGGACACACCAGCACACACACATGCCGTCATCACCTTGTTTAACAAGGCAGGGCTCCTTCCAACAGCGTCTGGCCAGGGTTGCTGGGGCCTGTGCTCAATAAGAATGATAATCATAACAATAACTCCTATTTCTATGGTACTGTGAGGTTCTGAAAGGCTTTTTTCCCTGAACAACCCTCTGATATAGGGAGGGCAAGGATCGCTGTACCATTTTACAGATGAGGAAATTGGGGCCTAGGCAGGTGAAATTATTTGGCCAGGGTGGCAGGGCTGGCATTCCAATCCAGGTCTTCTGATTCGAGGTCTCTTCTTTTCATGCTTATGCCAGGCTGCCTCTCTGCTTCTGATTAAGAAAAACTCCTTTAAAGATAGACACACTAATGCACTATTGGAGGAGCTGTGAATCAGTAGGATCATTTCATAAATCAATTTGCAATTAGGCAAATGTAACACAGGCTTGGCCCCCACTGCCTGAAGGCCAGGTAGGTTAGATTTCACCGTTTGACCCCCATGGTTCTCCTGTACCCTTAAGGGTAATGGGAGGTGCACCGCAAATGGCTCCAGTGACCACTGTTGTTCCCTCAACTAGTGGGGGGGGTCTCTCTGCATCCAGCTCATTTAGCCACTAAAAGTCAACTTAGTTTTTATGCAGAAATATTTACTTCAAAAGGTATAATCACAAATATACAAACTTATTGCCCCTAAGAGGCAGGGCTTGATACCCCTCCCCTCATTCTCTGGGGAGGGGAAAGAGTTTAGGTTCATAGTTTAGCTCAGTGCCTATAGAATATAGTTCCAATTTCAAGTCCAAAACTCCCCTTGGGCTCAAGCCCCAGGCACCCTGGCTTTTCAGGGATTCCATGAGGCCTGGCTAGCTGCATCATCCCATATACAATTCTGGCTGGACCTTTCAGTCCCTGGGGATCATCGACCAACACCCACAAACTGAAAACCATGATTGACACAGAATAGAAACAAACACCCCCAGGCCTATTCTTAAGAACTGAGGTAAGAGAAGGAGCAGGGAAAGGCAAATCCTTCCCCTATTAGTTAAGTTCTGTTCATGGTATCCTCAATGCGGCTAAACTGAGATGTCGCCCTCTGGACACAGCCAAGAGAGCGGCAGAAAGAGAGTGAAGGGCTCAGTCTCTCCAGTTTCACAGATGCAGGCAGTCAATCAAAGGAGATTACCTTCACCTGTGTGGTAGGGCCTCCATGTTAGGCAACCTAGATGTGATCCTGCAAGGCCCTATAAGGGTGCCTCCATGTTGGTCAAAAAAAAAAAAGTGACCAAAATGTTCATACCCTTTAACCCAGAGATTTCACTACTAAACTCATACCCCAAAGAGGTCACTGACAAAAAGAAGTCCTCCACATACATTTTTGTGTTAGTTGAGGACCAGAAACAAAGTAGATGCTCATTGATTGGAGGATGACTGAACAAATGGTAATACATAGGTGTAATGAAATATTCCTGTGCTGTTAGAAATGACAAATATGATGAATACAGAGAAGCAGGAAGTGATTCACAGGAACTAATGCAGAGGAAGCGAAGCCAAGCCAAGAAAAAGATAACTCAATGACTACAACAGGGTACATGGAAAGAATGGCAACCACAAAACAAACACATCTGACTGTTGCAAAATGATGGAGAAGGAGCCAGGCTCCAAAGAGGACATATGAGAAGACATTCCCCAACCCCCATGGCTTTGCAGAAGTTGAAGGTCCATGGGTGTGGAAAATTATTTTCAAGGCTTTTTGACATATCGATCAATTTTGCCTATACATTTTTTCTCATCTTACTCTTTTTCTTCTAAAAGAAATTCTTTGTAACCTGGGATGGATCTCTGGGAGGGGGTGAGGAACACAAGAGAATCTTAGGTGATGGAAAAACAAAAGATACAAAAATGTTTTTAATTAAAAAAATAAAGTTCCATTAAAAGGCGTCAGAGTTCTCTAAATGAGAGTCTTCTGCCCTGGGCAGACCACTTCTGGAGTATTGTGCTGCAATTTGTAGCCACATTTAAGGAGGAACTTTAACAAGTTGCAGTGTGTCTAGAAGAGGGTGACCAATATGGCAGGAAGTATTAGGTAATCTAAGAACCTTTCTGAAGACTGGAGACATTTAGCTTGGAGAAGAGAAACCTTAGGCAAGGCATGATGACTGTTTTCAGATATGTAAAGGGTGGCCCATAGAAAAGAAGGGTTTGATTCATTCTGCTTGGACCCAGAGCATAGAACTGGGAACAAGGAGTGGGCATTGCACAGAGGAAGATTTTGGCTCTGTACAAGGAGAAATCACCTAACAATTGGAGCTGCTTCCAGGGGGAATGGGCTGCTTAGAGAGGTAGTGAATTACTCATGATTGGAAGTATTCAAGAAGAGGTTGGATGTTGACTGGTCAGGAAGGAAGGGAAGTTTTCTATTTAGGTCTGCACCAGGTTATTTTGAGGGTTAACTAAAATAATATATGTAAAATACTTTGTCAATTTTAAGTGCCATGTATATATTAGCTATTAATGATGACAGTTGGACTAGATGATCTTTGAGGACCCTTCTGGTTGTGAAATTCTACAAAGACTTTGATGCCATGACCCGACCTCCCCTTCATGCCAGATGTCCCATTGCCAATTCAAATTTCCCAATTCCAAAGGTATTTCCTCCTGCCCAGAAAGCCTTTACAAAATAGCCCCATCCCACAACGATCTCTCTCTTCTCCAAGACCCTACTGTCTGTCCAACTGGACCATGCAACCTAACACTTAAAATCTTTCTCATGTGGTTTTCTGTGAGTCCTGTTTCTCCAGTAGGGTTTGGTCTTCCCAAGATGACAGATTGTCCTGTCTTCCTGTTTCTCTCCAGAGTGTCTCTCCAAATCTCCCCACAGCAGCCAAATTAAACCATGGTTAACCCCTCCCCTCTCCACCATCATGTTGGCTCTCCATGAAACTCACCACACTTAGAAGTTCAATGCCTCAGTTTTTCTGTTCTCTAAAAAAAATGGACCACGGTGTTGTAGAAAGAGTTTTGCATCTAGAGATAGGGGAGACCTGGGTTGAAATCCTGTTTCTGCTACTGGCTACTTGTGTCTGTAATCTTGGGCAAGTTTGTTTGACCCCTCTGGGCCTCACTTTCATCATTTGTAGAAGAGATGATTTTACTTGCATTATTGTGATGAAGGCGGAACTGGGACCAAGGAGAGAAGGTTACAGGAAGCCAAACGTAGCTCAACAGAAGAAAGGTCTTTCTGAAAAAAAAAAGAACCACCCCATAGTGGACAAGCAGAAGTTGAGACTGCCACCTGTCCAGAACCTTGGAAAAGTGGTTCCTTCTTTGGTTATCTATGGGCCTGGGACCAGATGACTTTCCTGGATCTCTTCTAATGCAAAGATTCTGTGACTAGATCTAAGTCTAGAAATAAAGTAGACAATGAGAAGAGCTTCATTGTATGGTGAAAAGAAGTTAGGGTCTCTAACTCACTACATGACTCTTGGGGACAAGTCACAGAGTTCTAGAATGCCAGGGTTGGTGGCCACTGTAAAGGCCTTCTAACCCATCCCATTTATAACTGAGACCCCAAAAGGGCAAGTGATTTGCCCAAGATCACCAGGTGTCAGTCAAAGCTTATTCCCAGCTCTCCCAGCATGGGGCTCTCTCCAATGTATTGTACTCTGTACATCTGATTCCCCTAGGCAAGGAAGGAACATTATAGACAGGTTCCACAGAGCCTCAGAAAGACATGAGGTGTTGTTCTGCTCATGCCACAGACCTGGTTTGGACCCACCACATGGCTTGGTGGGGCCTCCTGAATGGCCGTCTGGATCATCCTGGAGTATGGATCTCTGATTGTTCTATAGACCTGTGGGAAATATAACAGTCCCTTCCCAGGACCTTTGGTCAGAAGATTTAAATCTGAAAGGACCTTAGAGGTTATTTTGTCCAAAGCCTTCATTTTCTAGAGGATGGAATAAGATGATAATGATAATCACAACAATAATAAAAATGGTTTATATAGAATGTAAGTTACCTATCCACCTGGCTAGCTAGCATCACTTTAATGTGTTAGTTCATTTGATCCTCGCAACTATCCTGAGAGGTGGGCACTATTATGATCCCTATTTTAAGATGAAGAAACTGAATGAAGCTAAGAGAGTTGCCCAAGCTCACACAGCTGGTTTTTAAGGATTTAAATTCACTTTTTCCCAACTCTAGGTCCAGTACAGTACCCACTGAACTACCAGTAAATAAAGATCTCACTGGAGGTCCTTAGGCAAAGGCTGGGTGTGCACTGCTTGAAAATGTATCACTCAGGGATTCTTGGTTAAGTATGAATGAGGCTCAGAAGACTCAAGGGCCTTGCCGAGAATCACAGCCTGACTGGCAAGTTCCTGACTGGCACTGCCATTTTGTGAAGTACCCAGGTCATCCATACTCACTTCTCTTCTGGCTCCATTCCTGACTGCAAATTTTTCAGTCTTGCCTCATGGCCTCTGTTCCCTTTTTCATGTTATCTTTCCTCATCAGAATATAAGCACCTTGAGGATAGGGACCTTTTATTTCTGTTTGTATTTTTATCCCCTTAACGCAATACCTGGCACATAGTAAGCATTTAGAAAATGCTTTATCTATCCAACTTTCATCCATTCTCTCTTTCTTCCCTTCTTTATCTCCCTCCTTCCTTCCTTCTTTCCTTCCTTCCTTCCCTTCCTCTCTCCTTTTCCTTTCTTTTCCTTCCTTCCTTCTGCCTTCCTTCCTCTTTCTTTCTTTTCTTTCTTTCTTTCTCTTCCTTCCTTTCTCTTTCTTTTCTTTCCCTTCCTTCTTTCCTTCCCTTCCTCTCTCCTTTCCCTTTCTTTTCCTTCCTTCTTCCTTCCTTCCTTTTTCTTTCTTTCTCTTCCTTTCTCTTCCTCTTTTTCTTTCTTTCTTTCTTTCTCTTCCTTCCTTCCTCCCTCCCTTCCTCCCTTCCTTCCTCCCTTCCTTCCCAATTGTCTACTTATCTATCACATACTCCTGGAATTCTGACCCAGGTCCTCTGACACTAAATTCAGTGACCCATTCAGCCTTTATTCTTGTTTGGAATGCCCCCACCCCACTTCTTGCATATATAAATCTCCTTGGCTTTCTGGGGCCTCATTTTGTGTCCACTTCTTCCAGGAAGTCTTCCTATACTGATCCCCATTGCTGTTAGTGTCTTCCCTGTATTGATTATCTCCAATTAATTCTGTCTATGGCTTGTTTGTACAGTTGTTTCGTGTTGTTTCCTCTTTTAGATCACATTCTCCTGGAGGGTAGGGACTGTCTTTTGTCTTTCTTTGTAACCCCAGCACTTAGCACAGTGCTTGGTACATCACTGACTAACTGACTACACCATCCCAACCCTCATTAAACTTTCCCTGCGTTGATCTTCTGCAGAAGTCACTTTCTGAATCACACAGTCTAGGCTTAGGCCTTTTGTCATGTTACTTATGGAATCTTGTTTCCCCCTACTCATATGAGTGGTCCCCAGGGGGCAGAGACTAGATTTCATTCTTGTGGAACCTACCATCAGCTTGTTCACCAAGTGGAACCTTGGTAAAGCCATTCTGAATTGAACTGAGTGGAGGCTGTCATGGAGGGAGCCTCTGGAATACTCTGTCCTTGAACCCCATCTCAAAGGGAGAAAGAAGAGCAGGAGTTTGCAGTACGGTCACTTGGTTCAAGAGCCAACTAGTCCCCAGCACATGGTCCCCCGGCCTCCTTGATCTGGCTGAAGCCAAGGTTTCTTGGGGTCAGTGGAAAACGTCCCAGGGACTTGGCTTTTTCTTGTCTGGCCCAGGGCCTCTCTTGCTCCTTCCTCTTTCTCTGGGTGGAGTTCGCCCCTCCAACTTTGAGCTGACAGGCCCCTTTACGATTCTGTCAGTCCCACACAGCTACATCCCGCCAAATACTGGGCAGGGCCAGGGAGGAGGCTGGAAGGAGAGTTCCCACAGCACCCCACCCTCCCAGCTCCACCAGGCCTCCTCCCAGACATCCTCCCTGGGCCATGAGCTCATCTCAAAATAGCCCATCCCCATGCCTTCTCAGTGTTTCCCCTGGTAGACAACTAGAAAAAGGAGGAAGGGGCTGGGCCTCCCAGAGCTTGCCGGTTTATTCTTCAGCCATTGTAGTAATAATAGCTCATACTTCCACAGCACTAGAAGGCACATAAAGTGTGTGCCTCATAACCACCATCCTAGGAGGTATATCCACCTCCTATGATGATCATTTTACAGATGAGGAAACTGAGGCTAGCAGAGGCCAAGTAAGGCCACACAGCTAGTTAGTAGTATGGTCAGAATCTAGACCCCGATCACTCCTGACTCTCTCACTCCCAAGCCTAGTCGGAGCTAGTTATGTTACCTTATACTGCTGCTGTAAAGAGAACAGGACATAGAGTGGGCTGGGGTCCTGGGGTCCAGTTCTCATTCTGCCCTTGACTGGTTAGATGACCTTAGGCCTGGGCCTTTCTCTCTCCAGGTCTCACTTTCCTTTTCTGTAAAGTGAGGATGAAGCAGATTCCACTCCAGATTCCATCTCTCCAAGTTCTACCACGGACCCCTCTGCCTTTCATATTCTCAAGATAGTAACCCTTGGAGGCTCAGGGTACTGGCATCAGGATCTGGGTTTGAGGAACAAGAAGAAGGAAAAAGGAGGAGAAGGGGAAGGTGGTGGGTTCACTTTGTCATCATAATGGTTCTAAGAAGGAAGGACCTTTGGTAGTGAAGTTTTCGTGGACTTATCGTTTGCAGACTAGCCCTAGTTCCTGGATTAGCCACTGGGCAATATGGGATCTGACGATCCCTTAGTTTCCTTCTAGCTTCACATTTGCCCCATGAGTCCTCATCCTCGTGGGAGGCATGCTCCCAGGTGATGATGATTATAGGACTCCACCCACTGATATCCGTTCGTAATAAGAATGATAATAATAATGGCTATCACCTATGTGGTACTTCAAGGTTTGCAAGACAATGTATGTATATTAAATCATTTGATCCTCACAACAACGCTGTGAGGCAGATATTATTATAACCTTTCCACAGATTTGGAAAAATTGAGACTGAGAGGTTGAGTGATCTGCCCAGAGTCGTGATGGTAGTAAGAGTCTAAGGTGGGATTTGAACTCAGATTTTCCTAAATCCAAGTTCAATAAATTTGTCTGGAGACAGCTGGTTGCCTGGTTGCCTTAGGTCACATGACAGCTGCCTGAAATCCTTTGGCAAACTGCAAGTGGCCCACAGGCTGTATGTTGTACAGGCCTGTAGCAGAGGAGCCAGAGGAACCTGGGCTCAGAGAAGAAAAGAGGACCAAGGAGCAGGGGCACCAAGCTTCCTAGGCTTACTGTCCCCAGTTAGTTCACAGCTTATATGGCTCTACTGTGGAGACATACGACAGAGAGATCTTGCACATAGGGGAAAAAGATGTGTAGCTAGAGAACCTGGGTTCAAAGTCCAGCTCTGCAACTTACTAGCTGTGTGACCACAGGAAAATAACAACTTCTTGAGGACCTCAGTTTTCTTATCTGCAAAAATGGCAGGGGGGATTGGACTAGTAGATGAACCCCTAAGATTCCTTTCTGCTCTCTATCTATGATCCTATAGCCTTCTTCCCTGGGCTTGTCTAAAGGAAGCAACATTGTGAGATGAGAGGACACTGGAATCAGAGGATCTAAGTTCAAATGTCAGCTTTGCCACTAACACACTGTGTGACCTTGGATATGTCCCTTCTGCTCTCTGAGTCTCACTGAGGATCCTGTAGGCATCTCACATTCAATGTTTCCAAAACAGATCACAATTTTTCCTGCTACAAAACCACCTCTCTTCAGGGTTTCTCTGTTACTGTCCAGGGCACCACTGCCATTTTTCTAATCACCCACCTTCACCATTTTGGTGTCATCTTGGATTCTTCTCTTTATCTATTGCTTAGACTGTTCAGTAAGTTGCCGTATCTTGTCATTTCCAATTTTACAACAGTTCTTTTATAAATGCCCTTCTCTTCCCTCTACTCCTACAGCTACTGACTGAGTTGATTCAGGCCCTTATCACCTCTCACTCAGACTATTTCACTGAGCTCCTAACTGGCCTCCTTGCTTCAAGTGTCTCCTTTCTCTAAACCATCAGCTGTTGACGTGGATTTTCCTAGAACACAGGTCTAGCTAAGTCATTTCACTTGCTCAGGAAACTCCAGTGGCCACCTATTGATTCTAGTATCAAATACACAGTCCTCTGGTTGGCATTTTAGCCCTTCACAACCTGTCTCTGTGCTTCTGCACTGTTGGCCACCATGCCTGGAATAATACTCTTTTTCCTTACCACAAAGCCTCCTGGAATCTCTCATTTCCTTAAAACTCAGATCAACACCACCTTCTGGAGAAACCTTTCCTAGTCCCCCTCTCCCATTCCCACCTCAATGGCACTTTCCCTCCATGGGAGTCTTGCATTTCATTTATTCATCATCTTGTCAGTCAGTCAATAAGTATGTATTGAGTTCCTTCTAACTTTCAGGCATTGTACTAAGTGCTGGGGATACAAAGAAAGGCAAAAGACAGTCCCTGGCACAAGGAGCTCACAATCTAATGAGGGAAACACCATGCAAATAAATATGTTCAAACAAGTTGTATACAGGATCAATAGGAAATACTTAACGGAGGGAAGGCTCTTGAATTAAGGTTGGGGAAGGCTTCGTGTAGAAGGTAAGATTTTAGCTGGGACTTGAAGGAAGCAGATATGAAGGACAGACAGACAGAAAAAATGCATAGAGGTGAGAGACTGAAAGTTTGAATCAAAGAGTACTTTAATGGTGGAGTAGAAGGTGTAAGAAGACTGGAAATGTGTCTGGCGGTGGGGTGGATAAGTTAGGAAGGTCTAGAAAGTCAAATTCCTGGAGGTGATAGGGAGCCTCAGTTTACTGAGTTGTAGCATGGCATGGTCAGACCTCTGTTTTAGGAAAACCACTTTGGTGGCTGGACAGAAGATGGGTTGGAGTGAGGAGAGACTTGAGGAAGGCAGAACTATTAGCAGGCTATTGCAATAATCCAAGTGTTAGGTGATGAGACCCCGTGCCATGATGGTGGCAATGTCAGAGAAGAGGGCGTACTTGAAAGATGATTCAAAGATGTAATTGGCAGGCCTTGGCAACAGCTTGGATATGGGGAGGTGGAGGGGAGGGATAGCAAGGATGTGAACCTAGGGGAGGATGGTGGTTCTCTCTCTCTCTCTCTCTCTCTCTCTCTCTCTCTCTCTCTCTCTCTCTCTTTGGAAGGGGGAAGGCGAGGTAATCAGGATTAAGTGATTTGCCCCAGGTCACACAGCTGTGTCAAGTGTCTGAGACCAGATTTGAACTCAGGTCCTCCTGACTCCAGGGCCAGTGCTCTATTTACTGTGTCACCTAGCTGCCTCTCAATGGTGGCACTCTTGACAGTAATAGGAAAGTTTAAAGGGGGGAAAGTTTAGGAAGAAACATAGTTCTGTTTTAGACATGTTGAGTTGTAGATGCCTACCGGACATCCAGTTCAATGCAGTTGAAGATGTGGGACTGGAGGGCAGCAGAGAGGTTGGGGCAGGATAAATAGATTTGAGAATCATTAGCATAGAGATGGTGATTAACCTTGGGAACTGATGAGATCACCAAGTAAAATAGTGTAGAGGGAGAAGAGGGCCCAGACTGAACTTTGAGGAACCCATAGGTGTTAGTGGGTATGACCTGGATGAAGATCCTACACACATATATACTATGTACACCCATACACACACACACACACACACACACACACACACACACACACACACACACACACATACTGTGTCTCCCATTACAATGTAAACTCCTTGAGGGAAAAGGGATTTTGTTTTTATGCCCCTAGCACTTAGCACAGCACCTGGCATACAGCAGGTGCTTAATAAATACATGTTGACGACAAGTTGTAGAAGTGTGGCAAGAAAAAAGTGAGTTAAATTTAAAAAAATATGTCATTAGGTCTCAGCCTCTACCCCTTACTACTTGTGTGACCATGGGCAAGTTATGTAATTTCTCTCAGCCTCAGTTTCTTTTCTATAAAATGAAGTTGGGACTAGATCTAACATGTTCTCAACATGTTATATCTGGAGATTTCTGAGACCCTTTCAAGGAAGTCCATAAGGTCAAAACTACTTTCACAATAATACCAAGACATTTTCATTTTCTAATATGATCAATATGGATAGACATAACCCACATAAATGAAAGCTCTTTTGCGGGATGGTGTAATAATTTTTGAAGAGTGTAAAGGGGTCCAGAGACCAAAAAAGTTTTAAGAATCACCAAATTAGATTATTTCTAAGGTTTTTCCAGCTCTGAATCCAATAAAGTTTATACTCAACAACAATGCCCTTTCAGAAAGTCTATGAGGTCAAAACTATTTTCATAATAATATTAAGATGTTTTCATTTTCTAATATGATCAATATGGATAGATATGACTTGCATAAAGGACGCTCTTTTGCAGGATAGTCTGCAATAATTTTTAAGAGTGTAAAGGGGTCCTGAGACCAAAAAAGCTTAAGAACCATTAAATTAGATTACTTTTAAGGTGTGACTCCTATAAGGTGTACCAATACCCAACAAGGCTAGGTAGGTAGTACAGAAGATAGAGTGCCCGACCTGGAATCACGAAGACCTGAATTCAAATGTGGCCTCAGACACCTACTAGTCACTTAATGCTGTTTGCCTCAATTTCCTGATCTGTAAAATAAGCTACAGAAGGAAATGACAAACGTTTCTGATTTCCTTGCCAAGAAAACTCCAAATGGGATGGTCAAGAGTTGGATATGACTGAAAACAACCAAACAATAACAAAATACCCAACAACAGTACCATGCATTTATACCTATGATTCATACCAACACCGAAGGAAGGGTCAAGGAGAGGAAAGGCTGACTCTGATCAAGGTACTTCCTAAATTTAAGGGAGACTTGTTCTGCTGTGTCCATTTCACACAGTGATTAAGCAAGATCCTTGGCATGTTTCACAGCCAGGCTGAGAGGACAATTGGAAGTGATAAGCTTGAGGATTCTAGGGTGCATCTCTTCACTCTCCCAAGGGCCTCTCTCCCACCTCTCAGGAGAATTCTATCGCCCCTCCCCCTTTCCCTGGGCCTAAGAGGCACAGATCCACACCTTTGTGACCTACCTTTGGGCTGGCCAATCCCCGCCAATCTAACTCTCGGCCTTGAGAGCGTCTTTCCGATTGGTTAGTGGCTCTTATAAAACTTACCTCTTTGCCTACCTAGCCCCTCAGAGATGTCAGGTTGCTGAGCAGGATTTTGTGCGGTGGGTGTGGGAGAGAACGACCCCGGGGAAGCCTCGCGGCCTTAGCGGCCGTCCCCCCCCCACCAGACGACTGGGCCACGGTTGGGGTGGGGGGCCGGGTGGGGGGTGGAAAAAGGAGCAGGAGTGGCCGGGGGCTCCGGAGGTCAGCGCCCCTGGGGGAGACCGAGATGAAGAGTGCCACTTCTCCCGCTGTGGCCACCGCCACGGCCCAACCTCGACCCGAGGGTCCCCTTGTTGGTTCCGAAAGCAAAGGGGTCGAGGCAGCTCCCACCCTGGTTCCGTCCGGAGAGAAGAAAGTGCTGGCCACCAAGGTGTGGGGGACGGTGAAATGGTTCAATGTGAGGAACGGTTACGGTTTCATCAACCGGGACGACACCAAGGAAGACGTCTTCGTTCACCAGACGGCCATCAAGAAGAACAACCCGCGCAAGTACCTGCGGAGCGTCGGGGATGGCGAGCCCGTGGAATTTGACGTGGTGGAAGGAGAGAAGGGCGTGGAGGCTGCCAACGTCACCGGGCCCGGGGGCGCTCCGGTGCAGGGGAGCAAGTACGCGGCTGACCGCAGCGAGTACCGCCGAGGTCCCCCCCGCAGCAGCGGAGGACCACCCCCGCAAGCCCCCCGCAAAAGCCGCACCGGCTGCCCCAGAGCCGAAGGCCCCGAGAAGCCCACCGACGGGGCTCCGCCGGCCGGGGAGCACGAGACGTGGAAGAGCTGCGTGCCCCGCCGTCCAGCCTACCCGCTCCACTTCGCCCGCCGCTCGCAGTACGTGGCTCTGGCCTTGAGACGAGGTCCGGCGGACGGCGCGGACACGGAGCTGGCGGGCGGCGGGGAGCAGAGCCGGGTGGGTCGGCGCGGTGGCTTCCGAGAAGGGAGGCCTCCCCTGCGTGGGGCCGGGGCCGGCCGATGGGGACCCAGTGTGCGCGCCGACGGACCGGAGGACGACAAGGAGAACCACAAAGGCAAAAGGATCCGGAGCCAGCAGTCGCCCCAGCGCCGTTTCCGCCGCCACTTCAGTTACCAACATCGCAGACCCGGCAACCCCAGGCCTTCCGAGGGTCGCGAGGTCAAGGCTATGCTCAGCTCTGACATCGGGTCCCGGGCCAAGGACAACAGCCTGGAGAGTGGACACGCATAGAGGCCGCTGCCCAGGGCAAGCCCACCCCACCAGTAAACCATGGACCAGCTTTTAAGCAGGAAAGGGGAGGGGATACCCTGCGATTCCAGCCTGAAAAACCTACCAACACCTTAGTTTGAGTTTTCTGTTATCGTTGCAAATGACCAGTGCACCAGGAAGCAGAGAGACATCAGAGAGGGAGAGAAGGGACATACCTGGGAGGCAGTAGTGAACTAACTTTATGTTATTCTCGTGGGGGTTTTTTGTTTTTTTTCCCCTTTTTCCATTTGTGTTTTAAGTTTGAGTTATTTTGAGAATTCCCTCTTTGATTTATTTCTCCCAAACCCCTCCTCCCCTATCCCAGCCCCCTGCAATGGCCGTGGAGAATCCTTTTTTAATTTGCTTTTTTCAAAGATGCTGGTGTGGTTTGGTTTCTTTTCTGCCTCTCCATCCCCTCTCAAATGAGTATCTCCCTGGGCAATCTTCCCCATCCCTCCCCCTCAGGCAAACTCGCAGGCACACATTAATAATAAAAAAAAAAAGGTCTTAATTTTAAAAGAAAGTTGCCATGTCTCTGATTTGATGGCACAGGATCTTCATATCCTGGGCTGGGGAGGAAAAGGAGCGGGGCAGTGGAGCCTTGGAGAAATTCTACCTCCAGAATGAGAGCTGAGGAAGAACTGAGGGGTTATCATATATATCCAGTCCACTGAACTACTGGAGAAGTAAATTGACCAGAACCTTAGATATAGATATGTACTTCCCCTTCCCCCTCCCCCAATATCCTATTTGTTACCTATGGGATTGAATATACTCAAGTACTGTAACTGTAGGGGCTTTGCCCTAGGGCATCAAAATTAAAGGAGCTAAATTAGTACCCTAGTCCTTTGGCAGCTGAGAAACAACAGGAGCTAGTTAACCTAGTTATAACAAGGTTCTATAAGTAGCCAAAGTTTAAGCTTTCTTCCTAGGAGGCTACATCCCAGGTGAGCTCTTTAGCATGGTCCTGTGTATATCCCTCCACATTACCACAGGCACTTGTCCCTGGGCATAGAATTCCTAGTTATAGCTCTGATATCTGACTTCAGTCCTTCAGCCCTGACCTCAGCCCAGCCCTACCCAACTCACTATGTGAAACTGAACAAGTTGTTCTCATCTCTAAAGTGAGGGGCATAAAGTCCTTTCCAGCTTTGACATTTTCAGTATCCCTTCCCCTTCCCCTTACGACCCTCCTTCTCACCTTGCTTTATTTTCTGGTGTTTAAAATGAACACGAATTATACCTACAGATACGTCTTTAATGCATATCTCCTACATGTCTGACCCTGTGTTATGAATTGTAGGGGAGACAGGAGGAGAAGGCATGGTCTCTGTCCTTTTGAGGGGCTTCACAGTCTGGAAGAAGACATATATGGGGACAGGAAGGGTAATCAATGTGGAAAAAAGCACCAAGCTGGCTCTTAACTGGGAGCTAGGCTGTGTAGCTCTCACTGTACTGTTAGAAGGAGGTAAAGTGTGGCTTAGGGTGGTCAGCAGAAACTTCCTGGGGAAGGTCTTGAGCTTAAACTGAGGATTGGAGTCATAATATTTCTTCAAAGTCAAAGCATCCAAAACACTCTCATTCTTGCCCTGCCATTTCTTGAGTGTTCAATATTATTCTTCCTAAGAAACCCAGAGAGTGGGAGAAGAGAAACAGTGAATTCCTTAGGAATCCCAGCTGTGGAAACAACCAAATCAGATTCTTTCTAGAGGAACTGGAGGACAGGAGAGGATCTACTTTGAAGGAAGAAGGGATCTGATTTGGAGGACTTCAATCCCTGTGGGCTGTGGAGAAATCTAAAAGCAAGAGATAAGTATTGGGGTGAGAGGTGGGGTGGAGGAATGGTTTAAATTTAGGTAATGCCTCAGGCTTGGGGGAGGGTGGAGGGGAGAAGACAGAATTGTGAGCTGGACTTGTTCCCATAGCAATAGAACACCTCTACATACACCCTAAGACTGGGAGGGCATTGTGACATGTGGCCCATCTCCTTCCATACCTTTAGTTAAAGCATCTAGATTTGTGGTAGATGGGATGAAGAGATTATAGTTAGAAAACAAGTCAAATTTTGGGTCTCCACAAAAATCCAAGCTCATAAGCACAGGAAATTGTGGAGTTGTTATCTAGACAGCCCTCCACAATCTAAACCCTAGATTAATAATTATCTGGGTCTTTGAGCCTCGGGCACAGACTTGTCTAATTTACTTCACTCAGTAATTATTTAATTTGCAGCAATATGCAAGTGTTCTGTTGAACACTGAGAACCCAAAGATTTAACATTAGGCACAACACAGTTCCTGCCTTCAAAGAGTTTATAATCTGTTAGGGATAATGAAAAGTCTAAGAGCAATTCAGGCAAAATACCATAAATTTGAAAAAGGATATTGTTTTCATAATTGGATTTCTTTCATGAAGGGAGTCTGGAGGAGAGGGAATCTTAAAAAGAAGTCTCTAAGGATCATAGATCCAGAGCTGGAAGAGTCCTCAGAGGACAGCTAGTCTGAGCTTTCATTCTATATTTGAGGAAACTGAGTCGCAGGGAGTTGAAGGACTTGCACAAGCCAGGTCTCACAAGTAAGTGTCAGAGGTGGGATTTGAACCCAGATCCACTTAGGAGAGGGAAAGGACTCAGGATGTGCTGTTAACCATCTTGATACTAAGTCATCACCCTTGTCCTTTTTTGGTCCAGGGTCTTTGAGATCATCTCGTCTAGCTCCTTCATTTTACAGCCTCATAGAAGGGAAGGGCTTTGAAGATCCAAAGTCAAAGGGATAGAGCCAAGATGGTACATTAGGAGCAGCCACCCAGCTGAACTCTCCCAACATTCCCCTCCAAACAACTTAAAAATTATGCCTCAAATCAAATTATGGAGTGGCAGAGCCAACAAAAAGTAGAGGTGAGACATTTTTCCAGCCTAAGAAAACTTAAGAAATTGGCAGGAGAAGTTTGTGGCACTAAAGTGGACGCCTGTCTGGACCCCAAACATGCAGCTGGGACCACGGTGACGACAGCAAGAGCAAAGAGCAAGCTGCTTCAGGTGCTTTCAGCTCAAAGATGGTAAGGGGTTTGCACAACTGGACCCTTTGCTAGCATTAGGTAAAGCTGGTGCTTATTGGCAACTCTATTGCTCATACATAGTTCTGGGTTGCAATTCCAGGGTAGAGAGGAAGGAGTCCTGGTCATGATACCAAAGCAAAGAGGAGCACCAGGACTTATGGCTGCAGGGAACCATGGCCCTTCCTAAATAAAGACCAGAGCACAGACCAGAGAACAGTGACCACACCTATCCCTGCCTCACATGACCTTTGAAGCACCAAACAACTGCAGATCCCCAGAACTAGCTCTGAAAGCAGCAGCACTGAAAAAGTCTGAAGAATGCCTCCCCAGCCCCAGATGAGCAGAGTCCAACTTTAACATTAAAATCCAAAAAAGGGGGAGATGAAAAAATGAGTAAACAACAAAATAATTTGACCATAAAAAGCTACTATAGTGGCAGCGAAGACCAAGGCATAAACTCAGAAGAGGAGGACAATGTGAAAACAGCTACAAAAAAAGTCTCAAAGAAAAAATACTAATTGGACCCAAACGTAATAAGAATTCCTAGAAAAGTTAAAGAGATAAGTGGTAGAAGAAAAAATAGGAAAAAAATGAGAACAATGCAAGAAAATTAATGAAAAGATAATTATCAGCTTGGTAAAAGAGGCACCAAAAAATAATGAAGGAAATAATACCTTAAAAAACAGAATTGGCCAAATGGTAAAAGAGGCATGAAAATCCACTGAAGAGAAGGACTCCTTAAAAAGCAGAATTAGCCAAATAAAAATAAAGTACAAAAATTCACTGGTGAACTCCTTAAAAGGCAGAATTAACCAAATGGAAAAATAGGTACAATATCTCACTGATGAAAATAATTCCTTAAAAATTAGAATTGAACTAGTGGAAGCCAATGACTCCATGAGGCATCAAGAAATAATAAAGCAAAGTCTTAAGAATGAAAAAAAAATAGAAAAAAATATGAAATATCTCATTGGAAAAACAACTTATCTGGAAAATAGATCAAGGAGAGATAATTTAAGAATTATTGAACTACCTGAAAGTCATGATTAAAGAGAGAGGCTACATATCATATTTAAAGAAGTTTTCAAGGAAGTCTGCTCTGATATCTTAAATTCAAAGGGTAAAATAGAAATTGAAAGAATTCACTGAGCACCTCCTAAAAGAGATCCCCAAATTAAACATCTCCCAGGAATATTATAGCTAAATTCCGAAGCTCCCAGATCAAAGAGAAAATAGTTCAAGCAGACGGAAAGAAACAATTCGAATATCATGGAGCCACTGCTGGGATCTCACAAGATTTAACAGCTTCAACATTAAATGAGCCGGAGGGCTTGGAATATGATATTGCAGAAAGCAAAGGAGTTAGGATTACAACCAAGAACCTACCTGGCAAAACTGAGTTTAATCCTTCAGAGGGGAAAATGAATATTTAATGAAATAGAGGGTTTTCAAGCATTTCTCATGAAAAGACCAGAGCTGAATAGAAAATTTGACGTTCAGAGACAATACTCAAGAGAAACATAAAAAGGTAAACAGGAAAGAATAATCATAAGAGACTCAATAAAAATCCCTTGGACAGCAAGGAGATCATATCAGTCAATATTTAAAGAAATTAAGGCTATTTACTGGAAGGTCAAATACTGAAGAAGGCATGGATTGTGAGTCAATTATATTGGAAATATCTCCCTCCCCACCCCCCCGAAAAAAATTAAGAGATGAGAAAGAGGATGCACTGGAAGAAGGGGGAAGGGAGAGGTAGAATGGAGAAATTTTCTCACATAAAAGAGATGTACAAGGAAGAATTTTTACAGTGAAGGAGAAAATAAAAGATGGTGGACAATGCTTGAATCTCACTCTCTGAAAAACTGGCTCAAAGAGGGAAGAACATGTGAGTGTGTGTGTGTGTGTGTGTGTGTACATACACACACACTCAGCTGTGTATAGAAATGTAGCTTACCAATAGGGAAATAGGAGGGAAAGGGGGAGGGATGACAGAAGGGCAGATTAAGGGAGACTGTGGTTAGAAGCAAAATAGATTCAAGGAGGAAAAGAGTAAAAAGAAAGAGAAAGGAAGAAACAAAAGAAAATGGTATGGATGGAAAATAGACAGTCATCATTACTGTGAATGGGAATGAGATGAGTTTAGCCATAAAATGAAAGCAGATAGCAGAATGGATTAGAAACCAGAATCCAACAATATGCTGTTTACAAGAGACTTGTTGAAGTGGAGAGACACACACAGAAAGGGCTGGAGTAGAAGAACCTAATATAGTCCTTAATCTCTTCATCTAAACTATATCAAGCCTGATTTCTAGTCTGACTTTTTTCTTTTTTTTAAATGTACTGGCTTTGTGCTGGTGCCCTCCTCAGAGCTACTGGCAATAGCTGTTGTTTGGTCTCTTCCCATAATCCACCTGCATGGTAAATGCATGGTAAAAGATAGAATCAGAATGACCCACCCTAGTCCTGACCAAGGAGAACTCAACCTGAGGAAGCTTCTCTGCAGTATCTAGCATGCTGTCATGATTGACTGATAGATACCGTCTACCTGCGCTATTTCATCACAGCTTTATTTATATTTCTCATTTCTGTTTTCTTTAAGTTCAGAGAAGTCTGTCAAAAGCCTAATGCTTACTGGAATGGGATGGCTGTGGGAGGACACATCCTCCTCACACATAGTAGGGATATGATGAAATGTTTAATTGCGTGGGGTAGAAGACCTGGTAGAAGACCCTGACCAACCCTTCTCCTCTCTCTTCCACTTCAAGATGTAATCACAGAAAGTAATAGGGAAACAATGAGGTGTTATTCTAAATGCAGAAATGTGTGTATATATATATATATATTTATATGTGTGTGTGTGTGTATGTTGTATCCCCTTAGGAAGTATGAAAAAAATTCTGACAAATTGGAAGAGGTAACTGCCATAGGCCAGTTGAGGATTGGCCATGCCCCTGGTTGTCTTTACAAAGCTAAACTTGTTAGCTCTGCAATTAATCCAGCCAGAAATCAGCAGTTGAGCAAAAACTCAGCCCCTGAGAAAGAATCTTTCTTCACCTCTTGGGAAGATTAGTTTCTCTCTCTTCTTTCTATTGGTGATGATAACTTTAACACAGGGTACTTACTCAAAAGGAGATGTTACAATCCAGCAAGAAGCAATTGGACAAAGTTGAAGCATTCTAGAAAGGCATCCAGCAGGGAACAGAGACACGCATGCTCCAGACAGACAGACAGACAAACAGAAAGAGATAGCATTCCAAATAGGGAGCAGCTTCAAGGAAACGATCTCTGGCAGCAAACAGAACTGACCATAAATTCAAAGGGACGTTAGCCTTTGCAGTTGGGAGTTACAGAGAACTTCAGAGAGGAGCAGATCCAGGGACTCCAACTAAATAATGCACTTGGAAAAGACACTGAGCCCCAAGACAAGTAATGTGAGAACTTCATGAGGAAAAGACATCAGGGGCCAACTGCTAGTGTTCTCTGTGTGTGTCTATTCTTCTCACTGATGCTTTGTATATTTGTGTGAGTACATCCTAGGGGGGAATATTTCATAGCTATTGTTCTTGGTAGAGGGCTTTGTTTTGAGCTAAGTATGTCTATGGTTTGACTATTATAGGTGAGCACATTGACTGGGGCTCATGAGATATAATCTTAGAAGCCCACACGCACAGTATACTATGAAGCCTGTGGTATTAGCTACCCTGCAGGAAACCTTACCTCTGAGTGTGAGTTGGGAGGGAAGAAATAGGAGTAGCTACAAAAGGGTAGTGCCCTCTTTGTGAGCTATTCTGAGAGCATATGAGTCCTAGACATGATACTGTACATTCCCAGCATGGATTAAGGGAATTGGAAGAAAGGATGAAGAAACTAGGTACCTTTAAATCTCCAGAAGAAGGTGTAAACGTTTGGTTTGAAGTGAATTCACAGAACATTTGACCCCTCTGTGTTCAAATAGAAGCACAAAAGTCCATTCTCAAGGCAAAGAAACTATTTTGAGTTATTTACTCTTTGTGGAGCTTTTGTTTTTGCCATTTTAGGGAAACTCCTGAAATTTGCACAAAACCTCATGATTCATATGAGTCAGCTGATTGCTGACTCTATGTGCAGTCTTCTTGCTAGGAAGCTAAGAATCACCAATGAAAGGGAAGGAACTCATTTATTTATTTCTTCATTTATTTATTGTGAAATCATGTAAATCATTTCCATATTAGTCATTTTGGACAAAACGACTCTAATTTTTAAAAAAAATGAAAGAAAGAAAGTGAAAAATAGCATGCTTCAGTCTGTATTCAGATAATATCAGTTCTTTCTCTGGAGGCAGATAGTACACTTCATCATTAGTCCTTTGGGTATGTCTTGGATCGTTGTATTGCTGAGAATAGCTAAGTCATTCACAGTGCTTCATCGCACACTATTGCTCTTACTGTGTACAGCATTCTGCTGTTTCTGCTTACTTCACTTTGCATCAATTCATGTAAGTCTTTCCAGGTTTTTCTGAAATCATCCTACTTGTCATTTTTATAGCACAATAATATTCCATCACAACCATATACCACAGCTTGTTTAGTCATTCCCAACTGATGGGCATCCCTTTGATTTCCAGTTCCTAGCTACCACAAAAAGAGCTTCTACAAATATTTTTTGCACAGATAGGTCCTTTTCCCTTTTTTAAAAAAGTGTCGTTGGGCAGTGGTATTGCTGGAACAAAGGGTATGAACAGTATTATAGCCCTTTGGGCATAAACTCATACATTTATATGATGAATCATTTATTGATAACCTGAGACATTGGAAAGAGCTTCTGGGTTAGAAGTAAAAATTAATTCCTGGATTTGGAGTCAAAAGAGCTAGGTTGGAGTCCTAGGTCTGTGAGAAAATTGGCCTCAATTTGCTAATTTGCAAAATGATGGATTTGGGCCAGATCATCTCTGAGATCCCTCCCAACACTCATATTCAAGGAATCAGAGAGTCTTGACTCTTCACAATCTGGCTGACCTGAGTCTCCAGAGTCCCCAACCTATGGCTTTTATCTTAATTGGAGCAAGAATGGCTTGAGCTGGATGGAAGGAAGGAAGGACTTCATAAGGGCGAGAAGTGACAAGGTTGATGGTTTTAAATTAAGACTTGAGTAGTGTGTTGGCACATGCCTTTAATCCCTGATACTGGAAAAGTTGAGTTGTAGTAGAACAAAAGTCAATCAGGTGTTCTCGTTAGTTCAGCATTGATGCGGCAAGCTCCCAAGAGTAGAGAACCTCTCCTAAGGAGGATTGAACCAATCCAGGGTGGAGGTGAACCAGGTCAAAATACCTGTGCTGATCAGAATGGTATAGAACCAGGGAATGAATGGCCTCTGTACTCCCCCCCGGGCAAGATAAGGAGACCCAGTCTTAAAAAAAAGGAAGAGGAGGAAGAGAAGAAGAAGGAGGAGGAGGAAGAGGAGGAGGAGAAGGAGGAGGAGGAGGAGGAAGGAGGAGGAGGAGGAAGGAGGAGGAGGAAGGAGGAGGAGGAGGAGGAAGGAGGAAGGAGGAGGAGGAAGGAGGAGGAAGAGGAGGAGGAGGAAGGAGGAGGAGGAGGAGGAGAAGACAACGACGACAAGGGTGACAATGACATGTCGGAACACCTAGATGAACCAACCAACCTCCATTGGTCTAAAAGGGTTTCTACTGAGGTCTAGCCTGTACTTGTTCTAATATTTCCAATGAGGTGGTATTAGGAAAAAACCTTGGATTTGGAGTTGAAGGACCTGAGTTTGAATCCTAGCTTTGCTTCCTACTACTTCAGTGACCACAGAGAAGTCACTTCCATTCCCTTCCCATTCTGGGCCTCAGTCTCTTTTCCCTAATAAGAGGGTTGAACATGAGGATGTTTAGGGCTCCTTCTAGCTCTAAATCCTGTAATACTATGAAACACCATACCAAGCTTTGGCCTGGAGGACCTCTGGCAAGGTCCACCCCACCACCTACAGAACCCCATGATGTGGTGAGCATGAGGTCATATGGTTTGGTTCGTGGTAGCAAAGCTGGCTCCCGATGCTGCACATCTTCTGCTCCAGAAGAGACCACCCAGCTGCAGAGACAACACTTGGGAAACAGCCGCAGGAGGCAGGCTGGAAAATGGGCAGCCCGCTCCAGAGACTCACAGGCTCATGGGATCCTAGAGCTCACTCTGGAAGGAACCTCAGAGAACATCCTCATCCCCCTAGGCTTTACAAAGAGTCTTCCTCCATCAGACTTCACCAAGCACTTTGACTGTCTCTCCTGAGCTCATCGTGTAACGTTAAGATGTAGTGGTCTGTGCCTTATTCTCCTTTAGCCTCTTTCCCTCCTGGAGGCAAGGACTGTGTTCCTCCAGCTTTGTATCACCCTCTGGGACCTGCACAGAGTAGGCACTTAATATGTTTGCTGACTGTATTGAATTGATTTTAAATGGGGTTACTGGATGCCTCCCTTTGTCCTCTGCCTCTGCCTCCCCAGTGCCATGGTCCACAGCCCTAGCCTCACAGGTCCCAGGCCCTCTCTGTGACCTGTCACAGTCCCTGTTTTCCAAATCTGAACCTGTTGTCCTTTCTGCCTGACTGCAGAAGAGGAATTCAGCTCAGTGGAGTAGTGAGGAGAGCCCTTAACTTGAAGTCAGAAAAGCCAGCCATTTATTTTCAGTGTGACCCTGGGTAAGTCATTTAATGATTCACAACCTCATAATAATAGCAGCTACCTCATAGAGTTGTTCTGAGGATCAAATGAAATAATGCATGCAAAACAGTGCAAACTATTAAAGTGCTACAATTGTAATAACCATTTCACAATTTCCTCATTTCCCTCTTTGCCTTAGTTCACAGCTCATACCCCTACCCCCTCCAGATGTTCCCCACTTTCCTCTCTCTGTTTCCAAATCTTCCCTATCCTTTGTGGCCGAATCTAAATCCCACTTCCTCCAAGAAGTCTTTGCTGACTACTCCAGGCAGCACTGATCTCTCCATCCTCTGCCTCCCTTGTCTACGATAGGGATTTCCAGCACTGAATAAGAAGTGGGCCTAGTATGACCCACCTCTTACCCAAAGAGGGTCCTCTAAGGTTGGCCTTTCCCATTCAAAGATTTAATAAGTCTGCGAAATCTTGTAGCACTCACCAATTCTCTTCCTTGTATCAAGTGATATCCCTGGAGATCACAAAAATGGGAAAAGGACTCACATGTACAAAAATATTTATAGCAGCTCTCTTTGTGGTGGCCAAGAACTGGAAGCTGAGAGGATGCCCATCAACTGGGGAATGGCTGAACAAGTTGTGGTATATGAATGTAATGGAATACTATTGTGCTATAAGAAATGATGAGCAGGCAGATTTCAGAAAAACCTCAAAAGACTTACATGAACTGATGCTGAGTGAAGTGAGCAGAACCAAGAGAACACTGTACACAGTAACAGCCACAGTGTGTGATGACTGATTTTGATAGACTTAGCCTTTCTCAGCAATGCAAGGACCTAAAACAATTCCAAAGGACTCATGATGGAAAATGCCATCCGCATCCAGAGAAAGAACTATGGAGTCTGAATGCAGAGTGAAGCAGACTATTTTCTTTTCTTTTTGTTTTGTTTTTTATTTTTCGTGGTTTCTCCCATTTGTTGTAATTCTTCTATACAACATGACTAAAGTGAAAATAAAAAAGAGGTACCCCTTCATGACTGTATATTAGAAGGAAATTGATGCGCAGCATGGAAAATGACTTTCCTCAAGCCATGGAGCTAGGAAACAGCATGTCAGTCAAGATGCAAACCCAACAAGTACAAATTAAGGTTCTTATAGGCCTCGAGGCACTTCTGTTGGTGGGCCCTTTGGGAGATAGATTTTTTTTAAAGTGCATCTGGTTTTGCAGTTAAAAAAACTCAAAAAGTTATTTTCCTGTACTAATTTTTCATTTTTCATGTCTTGGCTAGTAGATTTAGAGATGGAAGCATGGATATGTTGGAGCCAGCTCGTACAATTAATTTTCAGTGTGAGCATTTATGAGCCTGACATCATCACAAATCAGGGTTTGATTTATTGTTTTGTGGTCTCATCTTAAGAAAGTGATGGGGAAAATGCAAATAATTCAGATTAAACTTAAAAGTGTATTATGCTTTTGGGAGAAGCTGGCTGTTAAACCTTCACTGGCACATCCCTGGATGGAGGAGATTTTTGAAGTCCTCTAGTCCAATCTCCTCCATTTTACAAATAAGGAAACTGAGAACCAGAGCAAGGTTCCCAGGGTAGAAAGTGTCAGAGCTGAAATCTGAAACTGGAGCCCTTGGCTTCCAATCCAATCTCACCGCTTCACATGCTCATGAGAGGTTCTGGCTACCATCATGAAAGGTTATCCATCCCTGAATTTGAATGGAAGAAGGATCCCCAAGTGATCTTTGTAGATGACCTTGTGTGGATTATATCTGTAGTAGCAACAGATGGAGTTGCTATGGTAGTAGAAGTGGTGGTAGTAGGGAAAGTGATAGCCACAGTCATGGTAGCAGTAGCTGACAGCTTCTCTTGTTGGCTGGCTAAGAATGCCCTTACACTTAGTGCATTGGGAGGCAGTTGTTGGGGAAACGAAGGTCTAAACAAGGGAGGAGGATTGGGGGAAGTGGTAGGCAGGAAAGTGTTTTTTGTAGGATTTAGGACCAGAAGGAACTTTAGAGATTGTCTAATCAGTTAGTCAACAAGCATTTATCAAATGCTTACTGTGTGTTAAATGCTGGGTAATATAGAAGAAGAAACTGAAGTTCAGAGTAGTTGCCCAAGGTTGTACATCTGGTGAGGCCAGGATTCAAACTCTGATGCTTAAGACTATTCATGTCTTAAACACTGGGAGATGGGAGAAGGAGGGGGCTGGGTGGTGATGATGGGGTGGGACAGGGTGAGAGAGGAAGGGAGATGGGGAGATTTAAGTCAGAATTTGGCAGGAGCTTCCTGATGTGACACCTGAACTGGATGTCCAAGGAAAGTGGTGGAATTTCCTTTGATAGCAAGGTCCGAGGCCAGGGAGCCGGTGAATCTTCTTTTGTTCAGCAGGTGGGGAAGCTGAGATGGAACCGGCCTCCCTCTCTTTCCGGAGGATTCATGACTGAGGAGAGGGGATGGGCCGGTTGTTTTCCCACCAAGCAGCCAGGCCAGCTGACATGCGGGGAATAGCTCCAAGCACAAGTCTGCCAAGTGGGAGAACTACATGGTGCTGGCCTCGCCATGACCTCGTCGTCGTTCTGGCTGGCTGGCCCCGACCCCCGGTTCAAGAGGGCTTTGGCATCTAGTGGGGCTGCAGCCCTGGCTCTCTGTGCAGGGCTACCTGCCAAAGGCGTGGTCAGCCTGAATGAATGACTGACTCTGGGGCTCCTCCAAGGACCAGAAACAGACAGGCATGCTCGCTCGCTTTCCCAAGGCCCAGAACTAAGCCCAGACTCCATCCCTCCGCCGGGACCAGAAGCTGCCATTGGTAGCAGCAAATGACCCCGCACCCCCTGGGGGAATCTGAGAAGGAACTTTGCCCTTTGAGGCAGCAGGGCTCTGAGACATCAGCTATTTAGCTGGGCTTCCTGAGAATGCTTCTGGCTGGCTCACAAAAGGGCAGCCTATTTGAAAGAGAGTGACCTACAGAGGTCACTGAGATGCCAGCTGACCCTAGTCATAGTGAGCCCTAAACCTACATGGAGCCTGAGCCCTGACCCTGCTACTGCACAGACTAAGCCCTGACTCTGATTACTGGCGGACTGCAGCAGGACGCCAGGTGTCCAGTTCTAGTTTGGGTAGCAACGCGATGTGCAACTTCCAGGGCCTCCCACCCCTACTCTGGGTCTTGGTTTTCTCGTTTGTAACCTAGGAAAAATGATTCCAACAATACTCATTATTATAATTGTGCTTATGAGAGTGATTTCTATTTTACGCTAAAGGTCTTGGACCCAAATAAATACTCCATTCATGTTTTACCAAGGGCTCATAGTATGATAGGATTCAGAGCTGAAAAAAATTGTAGATGATGTCATCTAACCCTTACATTTTTTCAGATGAAGAAAACAATACCCAGGGAGGGAAGATTACTTTCCCAAGGTCATGGAGATAATAGGAAAAGAGAAGGAATCTGAGCGTGGGTCCTCTTAGAGCTCGACGGAAAGGAATTCAAATCCTGACTACCACTTGTTACCTATGTAAATTCTGGGAAAGTTAAGTCAGTCCTCTGGGCCTCAGTTTCTTCATGTGTAAAATGAGGAGGCTGGGCTAGATGGTTTCTAAGATCAATTCGAATTCTAAATCTGTTACCTCTATGAGCTGTAAAAACCCTTAACTATTTTTTAGTCTTTCAATCAGCCACCAAGCATTTATCAGGCTCCTACTATGTGCTAG